>NW_004798215.1:125743-133335 GCF_000002075.1 Aplysia californica | reverse complement strand
GAACAAGGGGGGCAGCGGGCACATAAAAACAATTTTGCCAAGTGTCGGGAAATATTACCGCGGTAACAAACAAGCGAGGGATTTCTGACAGAGACCCAAAACGCCGCATACGTAGAGTAGTCGCCCCTCGATAGGCGTACTGCGGATTAAACAGGGGACTTTCTTTCAACTTTTACCAACTAATCTTTAAATTATCAGAATCTCAAATTTAATAATTTACATGATACATTTCTAAGCCACTGTAATCTATCATTTGTGAGGCAGCATGGTGGAATCAGGCTCTCGTCAAAATAATGAAATCGAAGAAAACAGCAGTTTTCCCCCTGCAAATTTTTATCAAATTTTTGTTTTTTGGCTCAACACCTTTTACGTCCATTTACAAACACATTCCTTTGAGGATTTCACTGAAAACGTTGATTAAAGGCACAAAAATATAAATTTACAGTGTCCATGGACTCTCCAGCTTTCGAATATACCAAGCTTTGGCGGCCATTTTCTCGCTAATTTTACCTCTTAAATCAGGTGACCCCCACCTCATTCAATCCAAAATATCTCCACTTCTATTGAAGATGGATGGGTAATATTTTCACTGAAAGCAAGACAAATGAACAAGCTTTAAGATGATACCAATAACTCAATATGCCCAAAAATTGACGAGAGCCTGATTCCACCGCGCTGCCTCACATTTTCATTTTTTCCAAAGAATGATGTGGGTGGATGGATCACACAAACATGATTCAGCATGAGTTATCATAATGATAATTGCTCCCCAAGAATTACAAAGAATTATTATTTTACTATGCTCAGTCAGTACCGAGTTTTGAGAAATTTGATGTTAAAAATTTTGAGTTTCACAATATTTTGTCAAGCTTTTTCTAATACAATTTTTTAAATGTCTTGATAACAACTCCAAATTATCTTATGGTTTTGATGGAGCTGATAAAACATTTGGTTTCTGACCTCATGGTCTTAGTAACTCAAAACGGCTAAAAATGTGAGAGAGAACTTTGCAATTCTAGGGAAATAAAATGTCGCACACTAGCAGAGAAATAACTTAGATCTTTCAGGTGCTTCCATTCTACCTGTCTTTATCCAGATCAACACGGGCAGAGTGAGTGAGATACAGCGCTCCTGTCGCAGAGAGAAAGATTTCATAAACTTGCCCGCTTGGGAATCCAACTCCTTTCTTGTAACTATGACAACGGACAGCTTATATAACCACTAACATCAAGTCTTGTAACTATGACAACGGACAGCTTATATAACCACTAACATCGAGTCTTGTAACTATGACAACGGACAGCTTATATAACCACTAACATCGAGACACTGGGGAATATCAGGAGACAATCACTAAAGAGCGTTAAAAAAATACATATGTTGGAATACGAGCACCAATTGCAATCACAGTACTAACACACAAACAACATCATAGTAATTACACGCAATCTTACACACAATCAACATTACAAAACTAACACATAATCAACATTACAAAAGAAACACACAATCTTATACACAATCCACATCACAAAAAAACCACACAATAATCATCACAGTACTAACACACAATCAACTTCACAAAAATAACACTCAATAATCATCACAGTAATTACACACAATCCACATCACAAAAATAACACTCAATAATCATCACAGTACTAACACACAATCAAGAAAAAAACAACAACTATCTGTATCATCTATGACTACGACTTCACAACACAAAACAATACTACAACACACAGAACAATACTACAAACACTATCACAATACTACAAACATTATCACAGAACAATACTACAAACACTATCACAGAACAATACTACAAACACTATCACAAAAAAAACAAAAAAACGTTTAATTCAGAACCAGCTGTGCAGTATGAAACATACATTTCTATTTACAAAGCAAATACTCAATAAACCATGCGGTAGAAAAAAAAAGCAACAATAGACAAATATGTAAAACATGCTCACAGACAAATATGTAAAACATGCTCACAGACAAATATGTAAAACATGCTCACAGACAAATATGTAAAACATGCTCACAGACAAATATGGAAAACATGCTCACAGACAAATTTTCGCGGTGGGAATGCATTTACAAGAGGTGTTTTATTGACTTCAAAGAATTAGAAAGACAAAAAGGAAAAGGGAACCCTCTTTGTTCCGTTGAGTCCGATTTCGTGATATGAAAATTTCACTGTAAAACATTATATCCTGTACTCAGTATGAATGGAAATATCTCTCTTTCAAAAAAAAAAAAACCCTCCATAAAAAAATTCTACAATTCAAACAGAATGGAAAAAACCAAAGCATACCTACTGAGGAGAGAGAAATAAGACAAATCCAGGCCTTATAATTTAGAGTATACCGTTCGTGGAAAGGAACTGGCCACCCTACCACAATAATTGAAGGCCCAGGAAGTTGTCTCACTAACAAGGCAATCCCCAATGTCCAGATCGGATGCGGGAACAACTTTTATACCGTTTTCATCTGGATCGCTAACAACATACCGTTTTCATATAGCAGGTTTATAAACAGGTATATAATATATCAAACACACAAAACGCAAAACATCAATGCTTTCCTTGCACTCACTGCACCAAAGAGTAATACTTTCAAGCACATTTTGACTTCATCAGCCGCACGCACGGGCAGCGTTATCACAGGCACAAAAAAAACCCAAGGGAGATCCATACAGTACACACACAACCGTCTGTTGTACAGTGTAACATATCATCAGAATCAATTTACACGGTACATTTTAATCTCCTCTCGATCTAAATCTAAGAGAGTCAAAGAGTTCTTTTGTAACACAGACTGTGTGTAGCAAAAACATAATATTATTAATATGTATACACATTTCGTATAATTTAGATATAAGCCAGTCATGCAGAGTTCCCGAAAAGCAACTCCCATAGTGCTGTGAGTGTGAGACACGTTTGGGTTTTTTTTTTCATGAGAATTAAATCAGTTCAGGGTTGTTGTGGTTTCAAGGACATCATAAAAACACAACAAAATTTGCAGACACTTGTTCACAGATAAAAATTTTAAGTAGAAACCAGTTTTCACGATAGGTAACAAAAGCTTAAACAAACAAAAATCTAATCTGAGTGAAAGAATATTCTATACAGCAAATGTTTCCCTCTCTCATCCACACACCATTATTCACTATACATTAATTAGGAGGCAGGCTGCTTTCACCCTGCCTGTCTTTACTATTAAAGCCAAGTCTGGCTGAGGGGGATACATACGACACGACAACCCAGCAGGCAGACTGAGATCACTACACGTACAATTTAAGACTTCCCCATCAAGTTGGAATTGAACTCCCGTTTTCTGTGTGCAGTGGTGAAAAGCTTTACCTTATTATACCACAGATGCCTGTCTGAGTGGGAAAAAAATCCACAACAATGAAATAGCACCTGTGAGGGACTTGACCACAGAGGCCAGACTGTCAGCGGTACCACGCCCCAAACCTACAAAGTCATGTATCTTTAAAGTTACAAAATGTTACTAGGGCAGGGAACAACTTTCCTGGCAAATTTACTTTGTATAAAATGTGTCAGAATTTTAAAAAAAGACAGATTCATGGTTGAAGAATTAGGGAACATTTATTTTTGAATGATTAGCACCAAAATTATTTTTCTTTCACCGTTGGAGTGTTTAGCAGGTTGAACAGTGTACACCTAAGACTGTTCAATAAGTTCAACAGTGCACAACCCAGGACTGTTAATTAAACATGTTAATGTTCAACAAAGCATATCAGAGGAGTGTTAACCATTTTCAACAGTGCACAACAAAGGAGTCTTAATAATTTAACAAGTTCAACAATGCACAACAGAGGACTGTCATCTCTCAGTCTCACCAAAACCACTGTGCACAGACATAGATCTACACATGTTCCAATAGAATGGTCAACCACTCATCTGGACAACAGAAACATACGTAGAGGTGAAAGTTCACACACACAAGTTCCCTTTTGATAATCATACACAGGACAACCTGACTTCCTGTCGCATCCTGACCATACATAAACCCCACAGGTTGAACAAATATTAATCTCACTACAGATGACATTACAAAAATACATCAATACTTTCATTGTTACAGGTCAACTGGAAAATACACACAAAATAACAGATACAGCCCCGCTCGCTAACCTTCTTATCGCCAGGGTCCACTTTAGCCATCAACAAGAGGCTTACATTTTTATACTTCCCACCTACATGTTGTTTTTTTTTCGTTCAATTTCAAGTGGGGCACTCAATAACACCTGTCGCTACCCGCGCGATCGCCACCTCCCACCAAAATCACCCAATCGCCCACAAGTAGGTAATATCGCTCAGGTGTCGCAAGTATTGAGATTCAGTAACCCCCCACATGAACTGTGAGGAAAAAAACGTCAAGTTCCACAACATGAGAAGCTTATACAATCATACGATGAAATCATTCTGAATAGACTGAACAAAAATGAGAAAAAGCTTGATCAGAGCTATACTACAGGTGCAGTCCTCCTACATAATAAATATTGATTTGAAATCTTTTAGAAAAAAAAATTTCAAAAGTGCACCAAGGCGTGACAAGACAACACCTATGTACTTACAATCAAACAGTTTAGAATCAGATACTCATGACTAAAAATGTAAATTATACAGCTGATTGAAAATTTTGAGACCCTTTGTGGGAGTGTATCACATTATTTGTCAAATAAGAGCTTGACAGTAGCATACAGTAACATGAGAAAAAGTGAGAGAACGAACAATAATATGTGAGGCAGCGTGGTGGAATCAGGCTCTCGTCAAAATAATCAAAGTGAACAAACTTGCATTTTTCCGCAAGTTTGTGAATTTTTATCAAATTATTGTTTTTTGGCACAACACTTTTCATGCCCATTAAAGAACTCATGTCTGTGTGGATTTTTCTGAAAAGCGTTGATCAAAGGAATAAAAAATGTAAGTCTTCAGTTACCACGGACTCTTAAGCTAAGGAAATAACTAATCTTTGGAGGCCATTTTCTCACTAATTTTACCCCTGAAAACCAGGTGACCCCCACCTCCTTCCTTTGCAAATATCTCGACTTGTATTCAAGCTAAATGGATATTTTTTGCATCCAAATAAAGACAAGTGAACAAGCTTTAAGATGATACCAATAATTTTACATGCCCAAAAATTGACAAGAGCCTGATTCCACCACGCTGCCTCACATATGTTATGTGCTGGATTTCCTCTGACCAGGGGTCAACTACCACCATCTCTTGGAACTCCTGTTCTTGAGTCAGTCATGTCCTTAAACCAGGCTCCTGACGAGCATCAGTCTGTAGACCCATAAAGTCGTGAAAGTTGCACAAAAACTTTAACCCTTTCATTAACGCCAATCCAAAATTTCTTAAGATACCGAGGAACATATTACAATAATTTCTGTCTGTTTAGTAATTTGCTTCCTTTTTTTTTTCAAATTGGAAAATAACAAGTGGCCAAATCATGGTTCTGATTTTGGACGTTCTCTTTTAAAAAAAAATGTTCTCAAAGCTTAAGAAATGATTTTGGTGCTTGTTGAGTGAGCTGATAAATTACCAATACATTTAATGATCATCATATATATTAAATTAAATACAATGTAAATGCAAACGTGGGACAGAAATTCATTTGTAATGGACAACATCTTCAATCCAGAGTCAAACAAGCATTTTAGAATATATAATATAGAATGATAGATAGATAGATAGATAGATAGATAGATAGATAGATAGATAGATAGATAGATAGATAGATAGATAGATAGATAATAGAAACATCAGAAGCAAAAACGAGCCCAGCTACAAGCAAGAGGATGAGACAGAACAAATGACACAAAATTGACACAAGCAAGAGGAAGAGACAAAAGAAAAAGAAAAACAAAATACGAAAAAGTGACGTAAGCAAGAGGAAGAGACAGAACAAAGAGGAAAATAAAAGATGAAAAAATTAACACAAGCAAAAGGAAGAGTCAGGACAAGGAGAAGAAACGACAAAAAAAACGACAAAAGCTCCAGATCCTGCTTTTAAAGGACCAGGCACAACATCCAATTGAAAAGCTAAAACTCCACATCTAAAAATGTCCAAATTTCCTTCTTTCCTTAGACCAATAAAACCAACATCCTCATCAATCATCCTCACGTAATTCTCTGGTAAATACATCATGATTAGGAGAGTGGGAAAGGGGTATGGGTCTCAGTCTCACCCTGGGGGGGGGGGGGGGGAGAGCTAGAATTGGTTATGAAAGATAAGGAAAAAAATAACCCAACCCACTAATATAAATTAAAAAATCCAATATCAAAAAATGAACTCATCATTGCTATTCATATTCTCTTGTTTCATCATAGTACTGAAATAGCATTGCACTTTCTAACATTCTCATAATCAAAGACTCTCTGATATGAATAAGATCATTAACATGCCACCAACAAAAGGAAAATGCGACAAAAAACAAAAAATCATAATCCTCATTAATTGTGCACCATAATTTTTTGGTTAAAATTCTTGTGTCTCATTCATGTCAACCAAGTTATGATGGACTTTTCTTGGATGCCTCAAGGGTGAACCCCCCCCCCCCTCCAAGCAAATTTCATTTTAAGTCTAAGCCTAGTCCAAAGTGCTTCAAAACGTTTCCATGAAGTGGACTGTCTACTGTTTAGTGTGGCAGGCAGATTTCCCACAGGTCTTTTGTTTAGTCGAGCCACAACAGCCGATTTGACTGAAGCCGTGATACTTCATTACCTCCTCCAACTTGTATTTCACGGACTTAATCTCCGACGCGATGTACGACCCCGTCGATCCCTGAACGTCATTACTGAGAAACGTGACGAGAACATCGCCAAAAGTCTCTCGTGATATTTCCGCTTCTGTTCCAAAGGGACGACCTTGACCCTCTTTGACCTCCTCCCACAAGCCTTTGTGTGGCCACACGAGCAAGAACAAGGTCATCATGTGTTCCGGAGATATGGTTAAACTATTACTACACTTCAGGAGCTCTGGCGAGAGCTTTGCCACCTTCCTTTTCTCCACGGACGGGGACGAACTGCAACACGAGTCGTTACAGCAGTTCATCTCGGTCTCGTGAACGGTGTGATCACTCTGCAGCAACCCGAGAGCCATCTTCTTCTCTTCCGCCAACTTGGTAGTAAAGCTGGTCTCCACGTACTGGAACGTTTCCAAAGACGATAACTCTTTCAACAACTTGTGCAAGATGCAGGATACAGTATCTCCGTCTTTCTCGTCAGATGGACAGCATTTCAGAGAGGCCGATGGGTTGGTGCCGCCCCACTGGGTACATTGCAAATTGGAACAAAACATCTTCACCGGAATCTGTCCCCGTTTCATCAGGTCCAACACGCGGTCAACGGCTTCACTCACAATCTCCGCTCCACTCACTTGTTTTGGAAGAGGTGATTTCATCCAACTAAAGAAAAAAAAAAGACGCGTAAGTGATAAATATATGTATAAATTTTGACATCTTTCCTACTTTGTAAGGCCGCTCGCCTCCAGGCCGTCACATTCCCATTTCAAAGGTACTCTTATATGTTTTCATAACTGACTGACTGG
>NW_004798215.1:105622-125643 GCF_000002075.1 Aplysia californica | reverse complement strand
ATATATATATATATATATATACACATACAAGTAGAGGTACATGAATGACAAATACATTTTTCTTCCACATTTTGCAAACATGTAGAACTCAAATTTTGAAAAAATAATGAAAGACCATCGTTCTCACCAAGTCAGTGAATAGATTTATTAAACATTAAACTGCCACTGCTCAAGAATAGTGCTCCCTCTTTTCTACGCAAAGATTCCTCAACTTTATAAACTTGCTAAAAATACATACGAACATGAGCATTCTTTATAGGATGTCATTAAAAAAAAAGAAACGAACATGTAGATAGCTTCGACCCTCTAAAATGGATTTTACAGCGAGTACTTGCATACAATCAAGCCTTATACATCTTTCTTCAATTAATGCTTGCCTGATCAACTTTGGCGTTGACCAGATGACAAGGACATGTGGTTACTTGAGGGAGGCATTGCGCTGCCAAGAGCGAAATGCTCGCAGCTAAAGGGATTTGAAAACAATTAATGCTTAATTTTTGGAACAGGAAAACAGATAGTAAGATAGAATACTGGAGTCGTCTTCTTCTTCCTTGCGTTCCCCCTGCTAGATCTAAGGGGTAGGTGACAGCTGGTGGTTCTTCAACCTGCACTGCAACGGATTTTGACATCTTTCCTACTTTGTAAGGCCGCTCGCCTCCAGGCCGTCACATTCCCATTTCAAAGGTACTCTTATATGTTTTCATAACTGACTGACTGGAGTATTTTCAGTTTTGAGAGGAATCAATTTTTACCCCAAAAAAGTGCATAAAAAAAGCAAAAATATAGATATCACTTCATCAGTTTTTGTACCTGTGTTTGAGGAATAGGAAATTTTTATTGAAGCTAGATATCCGTACAACTTTCGAAAGATCTAGTAAAAGATGCAAAGATCTTTTTTAAAAAAAGGGCTTGTTTGTATTAGTAGAGGTTTTACGGCGCTAGCAACTGCATAAGTTCATATGAGTGCCAAGGGGTGGATGTCAACAGAGAAGTCCTTACAGGGAATCAGACTTACTCTGCTCACCTCTCTAGCCTCAACAGCACAAAGTCTGCTTCGACTATCAAGGCACTCCGTTAATAGAGGGTCTCAAGAGTGTGACAAACATACAAAAAAGTAGAGGAAAATGACGATAGTAAGGATTAGGAAAGATAAACAGCAGTTCCCTGTTGCAGTTCAGGCAGATATGAGCACGGAATTGTTGGATAAGCCCATTTACAATTCTACTGTGCATTAGTACGAGAAAATTTGGAAATGGCCTAAAGACACTTCAGTCAGTGGCACCGCCCCGGGGGTTAAAAAAAGGGGAAATAGCCACCAACATACTTATTACAAGAACAGACAGTTCAAAGACTATAACACATCAATAGGTGAAAGTGCTGACTTACGAGAACCACTCCTGGGAAAACCCCTTCAAGCGGAGGAAAACGTTGCCTTGGACCGAGTCCACCGCAAAGTCACACGATGGACGGAACAGCAAGGAGCTGGGGTGAGAGTCGGCGCGGGAGAGAAGAACATAACCCCTCACTTTGCCTGGGGATGACAATAGTAAGAACAATAATAATGATAATAATAATAGTTTTTTTAGTAGAGCTTTTACGGCGCTCGCAACAGCATGAGGTCATATGAACGCCAGTAATAATAATAATAATGATAATAATAATAATAACAATAATGGGAATTTATATAGCCCCTAATCCCTAGAAGGCTGTAAGTGCTGTGCAATGCAGAATTATCACTCAACCTGACGGACAAATCAACAGACAGAAAATGCACATTCTGAGGCCATTTAACAACATACACACACACACACACACACCCACACACACACACACACCCACACACTTACACACACCCACACACACTTACATAACTCTCAAGGGCAGACCAACACACATTAACACATGATACAAAATTCACTAGCATAGCATAGTAAAGCCTAAACTAAGTGTCACACAAAAAAAACAACCCAACACAGAACATGTGTTCAATTGTTCTCTAAGCCCAAAAAGCAAAATTTTTCAGGAGAATGAAAAATCTGTTTCATTCAATTAGAATTTACTCTCAAATTATGTATCCGTCCATTTTTATTTTCAATTTCCAAAAACCATTTCTGCAAAATATGCAACTAATATGACAGACTTAGAAACTGCAATTTTTAAAAATTCAACATTTTGAGTTCAGCACATTTGAACAGCCTGTCAACAATGTACGGGCCGGGTTCAAAACCACAGAGAAAAGAAGGAGAAGAGATAAGGACTATATATATGATAGAAGGAATAAACCACACCAGAGCACCTTCCAACCACCATGTCAATAACATCAACTGTATAAACACAAAAACTTTCATCAAAGTAGCTTTGGACTGAACTTCAAACTCTACTAGAAACAAATCCATTCATAAATTTCAAAGGTTGAGGGATGGCACAGTCTGAGCAAATAACAGTCGAATCTGATCTAACAGCCAACTGCTCATAACAACTACCCGTTCAAATAACCACTTCCTAATTCCTTCTTGCATTTTTTCTTTATCATATAAAATGACACTACCTAAGATAACCACGTCTCTGGGATGACCATTTTCATATATATATGTGGTTAATTTGGGCAGTTTTGACTAAACTTGCATGTCTATAACAAGGCAGAAATAATACCAATAATCAACAAGAAAAACCTATCTCATTAGAAATAAAAACGACAAAACCAAAAATTGACATACACACCAGTTGACCTTTAAGACCTAGAGATTTGATTGAGAATAGATTATACATCTGGAAGTGCACTGAACACTCTGTAGGCTCGAGACTTTCCACGCTTAAATGGCAGTTACCTGTGTCTTTATCGACCGTGTTCATGGCATCCCACAGAGTTTGAAGAGGTATCCAGTGAGGTGGATATTTAAACCGAGCTGTGTCCAAAATGAGAACCAGGTCTCTATCTTTGTGATACCTGAGAAAGACAAAAGTGAAAGATGAGAGAAGATATTATCAATTAAAATAATTTCAGTACCTGGTAATTCATCTGCAGTTTGTAGAAGTCTTGATATAATACTCGTATCTCTAACATTTCTAAAAGGGAAAAAAGGGTGGTTCATAATAAGTTTTATTTTTTTTCCCTTTCCCTCAGTTATTCCTGTCTGTCTATCTTGTTTTATCCTGGGCTGAAAGGACAAAACTTCATCAATGCCCTTCTCTTACAAATATACATGAAACGGTAAGCACACACACAGGCATACACACAAGTTTCCCTTCACAACTACTGACAAAGAGATCAAGTACATATATAAGATAAATTAAACATACACAGTGCTATTAAGAAAAGTTAGCAATAAATCAAAAACATTTGAGATTCAGTTCAGTTGGTGCCAACACATATCTGACAACTTTCTAAATGTGTCACAACATGGTGGAACCAGGCACTCGTCAAATTTTGGGCATACAGAGTTATTCATATCATCTTAAAAGTTTGTTCATTTGTTTTGCATTTTGTGAAAAAAAAACCCACATGTATCTTGAATAGAAGTGGAGATATTTGTGCTCGCAGGTGGTGGGGTCGCCTGGTGTAAGACGTAAAAACTTGAGAGAAAATGGCCACCAAAGGTTGGTGACCTGCAAAACTTGAGAGTCCTTGGAAACTGGAAATTTTAATTTACATTTTTCGTGCCTTTAATTTAAGTTTTTCTGCAACATCTTCTCAGCAATGCGCTTTTAAACGGGTATATAAAGAAAAGGTGTTGATCCAAAAATAGAAAAATTGAAAAAAGTTGCCCAACATCCAGAAAAATGCTGTTTTCTTTGATTTCAATGTTTTGACGAGCGCTTGATTTCACCACACCACGCTGCCTCACAAATAAAAGAACACATTATTCCTTTTAAATATTACGGGGGTTATGTACCAGAAACTCCAAGGATAAGGGAAAATCTCCGGAGAAGACTTGGTGCAGACATAACGAGGTCTGAACTGTAATTGAAATTGTCGATTTCTTCAATGCCCACATTGCCATAATTTAAATCATCTAGAAGGTGATCTCCTTTGAGCCTACCTGTCAGCTCCAACCCGCGTTGTGAGGAATAGAACATCTTAGCAGAAAGACGGGATACTTGATAAAACTTCTCCCCACACAGGGCCTGAACTCGCGTCTTCTGCGTGCGACAGCAAAACACTTAACCACTTAACCACAGATACCTGTTACAAGGAATCTGTCAGTTGTACAACTTCATTCACATGATAGAAAGGTGGAAAAGGGAAGCCCTTTTTCGTGTTTTTCAACACTATAAGCATTTGTGTCCACTATGATGAAGTGGTTAACAGACTTACGCCAAATTCGTCACAACTGTAAAAAAAAAAGTCACAACTGTAAAAAAAAAAGTCACAACTGTAAAAAAAAAAGTCACAACTGTAAAAAAAAAAAGTCACAACTGTAAAAAAAAAAAAGTCACAACTGTAAAAGAAAAAAAGTCACAACTGTAAAAGAAAAAGGACGTCTACATCAACAAAGGTGACAAACTGGCAACAGAAAACAAATCCAGAACTTTTTGGACCCCGCGGAAAAGTGTGTGCGGGGACTCAAATATTATATATATCATATTGTTTAGCACATCTTGTATCAAAACTATTTTCATATAACGTGCATTATGACAAGCATTTAGAGATTAGAACATAAATAAGTCAGGTAAAATCCTAACATTTTCAAAAATCTAGATTTTCTGATTTATCCAGAAAATCACCACATCTGCCACATAATGTGGCAGTTATCCTAATGGGTTACTCCTCCATTCACATTATTAATTATCTGACAGATAAAGATATAACAATAACTCAATACCCTGCCACAGGCGAGAAATGTCCGTCTCCCGTCTGTTCCAGCAACTTTCTCGAGTAACTAGAGATGAAGACCAGGTCATCTTGAGAACAGGCAGAGAGCACCTGTCAATGGTGAAATTATCACAAATCATTTTCTTCGTGCTTATGCTTTGGTATTTGATTTTGATCAAGTTAAAATGTGAGGCGTCTTGATGAAATCAGGCGCTCGTCAAAGTCATAAAATCGAAGAAACCGGCATTTTGCCACCTGTTGGGCAAATTTTATTCACATTTTTGCTTTGGTATCTATACCTTTTATGCTCCTTTAAAACACATTCTTGAGTGGAATTTTACTGAAAAACCTTTATCAAAGGCACACAAAATGTAAATTTGTAATTTTCTAAGACCGCTACGGCTTTGGAAGTCACCAAACTTTGGTGGCCATTTTCTCGTTAGTTTTTATCTCTGACATCAGGTGACCCCACCTCCTTCGATTGCAAATATATCTCGATTTCTGTTCAAGATACACAAGCATTTTTTTTTTAAATCAAAAGAACCAATAACTTCATATATGCCTAAAAATTGACGAGCGCCTGATTCCACCGCATCGAGACACAAATGTTTATTTTTCTGTTGTTATTTTAAGACATGTGACGATTAGAGAAAAAATCCTGACATGTTGCAAAAGTCGGCTCCTACAACGAGGATGGCCGTTCTTGTATCACAAAAAGTTCAGTAAAATGAACGACAATAAATGGCACAAATCAGTTACATACTCAGTGGTCAGAAATAGCTAACTCAATGGAAAAAACAAACAAAAGAAGTCTAGATATAGATCTATATGAGTCTTCCCCTTGAGTGAGAGCCAGGTGAAGCCAGTTAACAGTAACGTGTTCAGCTCTTTAACCCTCAAAAGAACTAGAGAAGTTTAAACATAAGTCTTTCCACGCTGCTCCCTGCGCACAGTACCACGGATCTATAAATGACCAAACAAATGATTAAACAAATTTTAATGTGCATGAAAACATTTTATAAAAACAGACACATTTTTCACGACTGAAAAAATCATCAATGTTTTCTTCTTCTTCTTCTTCCTCGTTCTCGATGACAGCAGCTAGACAGTCAGTCCGATGTCGCACACAAACTGCAGTTCACTTCATCTCTGAGAGACTGCCATAGAGATAAATAAATAAATATGTTTAAAATCCATCACTCATATCATGAGCCCCTTTTATTTACACACAAATTTGAGCAATCTGGCAATGGTGAGCCTAGAAGTATATATATACATTGGTAAGTAGTCAGGGCACTTACATCCTGGCGAAGTTCATCCAAGGACAAGATAGCTGAAGCTATCCGAGCTCTCGCATTGAGACCGTTACATCTGGCAAGGCAGACAAATTGTTCCATGTTTATTCCTTTGACCCGGGCCACGTCAAGAGGGGTGCAGCAATCGAGCATATCTTCGTGGTACCATCTCCATGATCCTATGAAACACATTTAATATCAGTATTGGTATAGTTGTGTGTGTCTGTGATTGCGTGTGTGCGTGGTGAAACATCACACCAAAGAGCCAGCATCTGAACAATCAAGATTTTTATCTTATAATTTCTTTTGTCATTTGAATCAGATTGAACTGAAACTAAGTAAGGAACAAGTCTCGAATAATTCAGAAAAAAAAAAATCGAGACGAGGCTTTAGCCCCTAAACAAGCACCAGCAATGTCCCTTAATCTTCCTTCCTAGACTCAATGCATTCATCACATCCTCAACTGAAAGGGGAAAAAGCAGTTGTTGTAAAATCACAGAAGAGTTTTAATTTAATATATTACTATTTTAAAGAAATCCTTACCCTAATGCGTATCGAAAGAACTGAATAAAATGCATTACAGTAATACTTATTACAGGAAGCACTGATCGAACTACCTTTCCAAATCTTTCCTGGATCAATCTCCAGTGCATTTAGAGCCATGACTAGGGATGTGAGGCCGCAGTAAGCTGGTTCATCCTGCGTGCGGAACTGGGCACAGAGCTAATGATGAAAAAATGAGCAATGAGAAAGCAATGGTTTCAGTATGTCAATGAAAAAATTGAAATTAATGAGAAAAGTAATTAATATGAAATGATTCCATTTTGAAAGTGAAATTGACATTTTTCTGACCGTGGGCAACTTTTTTCTCTTCGTTTTTTGGCTCAACACCTTTAACCCATTAAAAAACACATACAAATTTCTGAGTGGATTTCAAGAAAAACATTGATTAAAGGCACAAAAAAATATCAATTTTCAGTTTCCAAGAACTCTCAAGCTATGGAAAAATTGACCAAACTTTGGCGGCCATTTTCTCGCTAAATTTCAACTCTGAAACCAGGCAACCCTGACCTCCTTCAATCACAAATAATTCGACTGCTATAATTAAACATAGATGGATATTTTTTTCACCAAAGGCAAGGCAAATGAACAGGTTTTAAGATGATACCACAATAACCTGGACAAATGCCCACAAATTAATCAGCGCCTGATTCCACCACGTTGCGTCAAAGAGATCATCTAGACTTATAAATCTTTTTAAAATAAAAAACATGTCTTGGTCATAATATATACTGAACTGATCTATAAATTAACATTGATGTAAGGGAGTGTATACACTATACACAGACCCGGTAACCGAGAACAAAGTCACGAAGTATACAGACCCGGTAGGGGAAATTTTTTGTGATTTCAGAAAGTTTCAGCGCCCTCTTGGCTCAGGGTAGACCTACCTCCTAGGTTCTTCTTGATCTATGGTCTAGGTTTAGATCTAGACAGTTAGTAGACAGACAGACATAAATCATAGATCTAGTTTCGAGGCCTAGATCTAGATCTAAATGAAGACTGCGAATGTCTTTTCGATGAACCATCGTTTTTCCTCCGTTTTGGAGTTGGAAGAATCAATTAGACAATTTGAAGAAAAGAGAACAATGTCATAATTTCAATCGAGCAGTCACCCTCTTTATTTCTCGGTCTCTGTCCCCTCTTTTTTGCCTGCCCCTCTCTCTCTATGTATCGCTCGTCTTCTCTTTCTCTTTGTTTGTCTCTTTCTTTCTCCCCACCTACTTCCCCACTCTATCTTTCTCTCGTTCCCTCCTGTCAACTGGGGCATGTGAAATGTGATATTTGCTAGGACTTCCCCCTGTTCTCTACCCCCTCCTCTCTCTCTCTCTCACACACACACACACACACACTATACCGGGTCTGGGTGCTGAAACTTTCCGAAATCACCCGGTTACTGGGTCTGTATATATTCGTTGATGTAAAAACGCTCTATATATATTATAAAAATAAAATCTAGGCTACAATCAATTTAATCCCAGTTGTTGCAACCAAAACAAACGGAATCAAAACTGTAAAATAATTCTCACCTTGAAAAAAGAATTCATGAAGCCCCCAGACAGAGCCTCCGTAAAGATAACTTTACCTTCCTTTGAGGCAAAGTCGATGCATTTTATAGGCAGCTGACGTCTATAAAACTGCATGGTTTTCTTTTCAATAGCCTTGGGTTGCATCTTTGTACACAGTCAGTGTCATTTGCGACACGCTCTAGGAGGGAAAAGAGTCAAACTGTTAAATTTTACAGTTCACAGATGACTGATAAATTTAACCGGCACAATTGCACACGGTCTGTAGCATTGCTATGAAGGCCTACTTACTTACAACAGTTTAGGCTTGGGAAGCAATCTTATAACATGTCTTATCTCTACAAACCTTGACTTTGACAGTCGATTTAGTCCAGGTGTTCTAGATCTAGATCTAGTTTGGCCTACCAGTTACCAGAATACCATCAGCCCGGAGTACTGCAAGTGTCTACTAAAAGACTAAGATCTAATCTAGAATCTTACTGTGCACAGTACTCTTCAGGGATGATTGAACAGTAAAAAAAAAAGCATTCCTCTTTCAAAGAAAGACGCTGGCCTAAAAACAGCCTCTCGCTATTATTGTATAAAAATATTTTAAATTATAAATTATTTTATACTTGAAAAGAGTAAACATTGATTCTGTCTACCTTGTCTACAAAGAAGATTCTAGACGTCTTGCTCCATGTTCTTTCCCCTGCTTCAGTAATCTTACACACCTAAATCTATAGATCTAGTCTAGATCTATTAACAGAGAAAACCACACTTTTCAGATCTAGATATATAGAGATCTAGATATCTAGATCTAGATCTAGATATCTAGATCTAGATTAAAATTTAAGATTTTTAATGTTGTTCAGGCATTCGGGTACGTTTTCCTTTGTTCGGACAGAGTAAAATTAAATGTCAAGGTTAACAATCATCTCCCCTGGCCAGGTTAAAGACTGTTTGATTACCGCCCCTCTTTCTGAAACCGATGTTGGACATTGGTTGCAAAGAGGTTAAGTGAGGCTAGATAGCTGCACTGCACACTCGCGCATATTATTTCCTGTTCCGAGAGGAATGCACCATTCGACTCGATTGGCGCCAAATAAAGAAAAAACAACGGAGAAGTGGCCATCCCCTTTCGACTATAGAAAAAATAGTGTTTTACCTTTCATGTCGAGGTATCCTTACGGCCCATGTTATGCATATTTTGCAGAGATCCAAATCAAGTGTGACAGCCATGACAGTATACACTTTAGGAGTAGACGTCTATGGTTTGTTGTGGCATTTGTTGTATGGCAGTAGTTGCAGTCATAGTATCGCGGTCATCAACTTCCTTTCCTTTCCGTCACTCCGTCAGACTCAGACAGTAGGACAGGACAGTACAGAGGCCAGCTAGCTAGCCTCTAGGCCAAGCCAGTAAAGAAATTAATAATGCTCTTTGGCTACATCTCTAGTCGCACCACTGTCCTAGGTCAAAATCTGATCTGACTTATGCTGAATGAAGAGACGTAGATTCTAAATCTGGATGTCTGAGCTGCTGATGAATTGTGAGTGTGAGTTCGACCCTCTCGACTCTCAGTCTCAGTCTCAAAAGTAAATAAAGAGTTCTAAGAGCTACAAACACTTTCTGCTTCTTAAGTTGGCCTACTGAACTGTAGGCCCTACTCCTCACAGAACTTGTCTAAAAAGACTAAAGGCTAAGCTGTTTTATAGATTTTATATATTAGTCGTGTATGCATGTGATTATGATATACAGCTTTGCCTGGGTGGTAGACTTACAGGGATGCCAAAATTGTCATTGAAATTATTGATTGGGGGGTGATTGGGGCGGGTCGGGATGTTTGCTAGCCAGATTGAGGGCGCAAAGCGGCTATCATGGCCCGAGCCGATCACACCCGACTGGTCGTCTCTAAAACAAACTTGTTTTCAGATGACGAGTGGGGCGATCGCACCCGACCCGACCTGATCCCTTCCTCAATGAGCACCCCTTAAAGATTTATATTGAGTTTGAGAGAAAGTAAGATTGAAACCAACTACTGCTACTGTGCAGGGTGAGGTGAAGGCCATCAATGCCTTTTTACAATTTCTTGCGGGCCTTATGACTTTTGAGTCACTACTGACAATTGTGATCACTCTAAAATAATGATTTGTCCAACAGTGTCAGTTTTGACTCTGCTGCATGGGCCTACGCAGTGACTACGTGTGCCCAGAGAAGGACTTCAGCCTCGCTTTCCTTTGTTTGTGAAAAAGTTCATTCTCAAAGAAACTTCTATTACAAAAAAATTAAGGTAACCGTTTATATTTTTATAATTTATAATAAGTAAGTAGAAAGATGGGGTGGAAGGGGGTGGAAAGAAAGTTGTAAGCAAAAGCGAAAAAGGGTGAAGTGAGCAAGATCATTCTTTTATGCTCGCAAACTACATTCAGGATGCCGTGAACGTAGTCACTTTGAATAAAATATATCTGGGAAAAAGAAATTCTATAGTCTTCAATGACACTGTCTGTCCAAAATGTCTTCTACCTGCTGAAGACAACCATTTATCTCCTCGACAGTGTGGGTGGTCATTTTTGAAAATTTTGACTGTATCGTATATACCCTGTTGTTGTTCTTTTAATATCATGTAGATGCCCAGAATGCATTTGTCCATGGATACGTATTGTCATGCACAGTGAGTTCAAGAGGTAGAACAGGGATGCCAAATCTCAGGTTTTTCCGGCTTTTTCAGTTGTTTTTTTTCCAAAAATCATTTAGCATCCCTGAAGAAAAAGGCCACTGACATAAGGTCCTTCTTCTCAAGACAGAAATGATATTATTGAAATTGATTATACACAGCAAAGGCCCCATACACTTGCGAAGGAAAGGGGAGAGGTAGGAGAGATGTTTTTGCTTGCTCATTTAAAAACTTTTCTAGGTTCGTTTTAAGTGAGATGTGATGTGCTCCGCTCATTTTCATTTTTTTTTTCAAAAATCTTTTGGCATCCCTGGTAGAAGTTCTCCTTATGAGACAAGATTTAGAAATTTTATACTATACACCCTGTTTACTGTTTGTGCTTTTGACTTTGAATAATACCATTTTTATATATATATATATATATATATATATATATATATATATATATATGTATATATATATATATACATATATATATATATATATATACATATATATATTCCAAAACGCTTTCATTCATTTTTTGTTCTCAGGCATCAGTCTGTACGAACAGAATGACTGTTTGTGTTTCTAGTTTTCTGTTTGTCATTGTCGGCATTTTTTAAATAAGAATTTTTTTCCTTTCGTGTGCCACAGTTGACAGAGAGGTGTTTACTTTATCGGGACTTTATCCAAAAGTGATGTACACATCAGTGTCTGTGTCAATGGAAGACTCTTGTGTCGTACGGGGCGAGCAAACTCTGTGGTGTGTGTGATGAATGTCTCAAGCAGTGAGTGACTCGCCAGACCGCTCACTCACATGGTAAGAAAATGGCTAGAGAGGAAAATTTTATAAAAGTGAATTGATTTTTAACAGGATATCAACTGGTTTATGTTTGTAAGACTCCTCTGTACGTCATTTGAAAATGTGATGTATGACAATCTTAATTTGAAATGTCAATATATAGATATATATTATATGTATTTGCATCGGTTAAACTGGGCCATTCTATGAAAATTTAAAGTGCGGTGACACATAATTCTGATTTGATGACATGCTAAAATGTATGTGTCCCTGGAGAAAGATCCCAGTTGTCAGATATTTTGGACATTGAAATAAGAGCACATTCCTGTAGAAAGTTCAATGCTGAGCACACTGATTTTTTAGTTTTTCAATTATCTTGAGTAGCTTTAATAATAACATACATATTGAAGGGATTTTGTGATATTTTAAGTCTAAAAATTTCTTTTTATTAGTTACTTTTGCAACTGTTGTACTTCATCAAAGGTTAAAAATGTGGGTTAAATAGAACAACTAAATCTTTGACCAGGTACGACTTTTTGGGGCTTTTCTCCTCTTGGACAGTATCATGATATGATTTCACCATATTGTGTTGGAGAATGCTTGAGAGCAGGAGACATACCACTCAAGTTATGGCCACAAACCTTGAATATAATTCCCCCCACCGAAACCACAGGCTATTTTTTAGTGATGTTTTGCGGATCAAAGTTTCAAAATCTTTATTTGTCACACTGAATAACTTTCAGCGGTCTGATGTTTCATAATAATAATGATAATAGATGGCATTTGTATAGCGCAAATCCCCGATCAACAGCAATCTTTTCTCACTTCACAATCTATACTGGATGTTTCAGGAGTCATCGAAGGAACAGGCGGAGAACCGCCAGGGCCTGGGGTCTGAAGAGGCAGTGGTCAGTCTCTGTGAGGAGATAGAGACGCTGGTCGCGAGCCATGAACAGCATCTGGCCAAGACGCGATGGAGGAGGTTCCTGGCTCAGGTGACGCACACGTCCTCATACTACACCGTAGTCTCCTACTTGTGCGTTGTGGTTGTCGCGGTAACTTTGTTGATTGCTGCGTCGATGGAGGACTCAGAAAGGTAACTCTAACTGTTTGTATAGTCGAAACCTGTCCAAGATGGCAACCCATTGTCAAGGAGAAAAATGTGAGACGTGCTGACAAAATAAGTGAATTCTTGGCTTTTAGCCCCATGGACAGAGAAATATGCGTCAAATGTATATAAAGGTTTATTTTGTACAATTTATTATTTGAAATAGTAAATGATATATTTAACTTAAAGAAAATAGCATCAGTTTAAAATCTACAAATTTGATGTGTCTTGTTTTCGGCTGACATCTCTATTCGTTAACATTGAGAAGCAACTATTTTGTCAGAATGCCTCACAATTTGTTGTTTCAGACAGATGGACATCTTGGACAGTATTATTACAATAGTATTTTTAAGAATGGAGGGGGATTGGATGAAAAGAGGTCATTTGTACTGGTGATTGTGCTTACCAATAATATCATGCAAGTGGTCGAAAGGAGGGGGCGGATGGGGAGGGGGGTGTGATTCATTTCATTCTGTTCTTTAAGTTAAACGAAAGTATAATGGCTTTGAGATAAAAGTATAATGGCTTTGAGATAATGTGTAACTGTGATGGGTTCTTTTTTGTGTTCTTTTTTTTTTTTTTTGTTACAATGCGACCCCTGTTTGTTGTAAATTGGAAACAAACAGCTTTCCTTGAATTCAAATCTGTTTCTTTCCTATGTGCAATTTTCAAGAAGTTGGCGTATGTTCCTTCTTTCCTATCAAACAAATATCGTTATCTCTCCTCCTTCTTTTCTTTGTTATTCTCCAGTAACGCCTCTTATCTTCGGCTCTTATATGACCAATTTGTAGCAGACTCTTACTGAAACTACAACTACGTGCAAATTCCTTTCTCTCCAGATTCTCGTCCGGGTCAAAAGGCTGGCTCATCACGGAGGCTCTCGTGCTGCTGGCCTCTGTGGTGTTCAACACGCTGCTCATTGCCCTGAGGGTGAAGCGACAGACGGCCAAGCATATCGACACCAAGCGAAGAGTGATTGATAAAATGCAACGTAAGTCAGAGATTTGAGAAATGTTTAGTAAGGTTTTTACGGCACTGGCAACAAAAAATAGATCATGTAGGTGTTGAAGATATGAGGTGTTACTTCTAGAGAGTAACATACAGAGCAAGAAAGGAGGAGAGATGAGGATGATTGATGTTTGATAGGAAAGAAGAAGCGAACCACACCAGAGCACCCACCAACTTCCCATTAAGTCAGAAGTTGATCAAAGTAAAGTGAAATGAAACAAGTAAAAGTGATATGCAATATGATACTTGAATAGTTTTGTTTTTTCCTCTTAAAGAGCTTGTTTTCGTTTCCCTTCTTTATTTTCTGTTGAAAGAATGTGTCAGGTTTTTTTCTCTTTATTATCTGATGAAAGTGCATGGGTTTTTTTCCTCCTTATTTTCTGTTGAAAGTGCATGTTTTTTCATTTATTTTTATTTTCTTTTGAAAGAACGTTTCATTTCTCTATTTTTCAGAGAGCATCCGGTCGGAGGTGTGGAGTGCGGCCAGCAGTCACCCGGACCTCCACACCCCACTGTCCCCATGTATCTCCCTGCAGTGGTGTGTCCGCAGTGGCACGATGCTCAACCTCCCCCAGGCTGTGCTGGTCAGCGGTGACCTCATCGTGCTGAGGCCTGGTCACGCCGCTCCTGGGTTGTGTGACTCGTTAGATGTACGTGGCTTTGCTTGGTGGTTTTTCTTGTTCATTGTTAATTTATAATAAAAATAATAATAGAAATCATTTGTATAGCGCAAATCCTCGCTCAGCAGCAAGCTCTATGCGCTTCACAACCTACACTATTACCCCAGCATACCTGAAAGCATTTTGAAACAACCTCAACTTCCTGGGAATCATACAGTGCAAATGGTCATTTATAGGTGCGAAAACACTAACATACTGACTAGATCTTTCACTATTTATGGTTGGGTACCCATTCCCACCTGAGTGAAGTGTTGAAAATTCGTGTAAAGCTTCTTTCCCAAGGAAACAACGTCAGGACCGCGGCTCGACCCCCGAACCCACAATCTCTTGATTACAAGTCTGGTAGCCTAACCGCAAGGCCACCCATGCCACATACAAATGATAGTAGTAATGGTACTCAATATTCACCGTCCATGGTTTTTTAATTTTTTGTTTCATTCTTTCTCTTTCTTTACCATTCAGGGCAACACAAGCTTGCAGTCAGGAGAGATCTTCATGCCCCATCACACCTGTGTGCCCGGCGAAGGACCTCAGCCTCGCATTCCATTGTCTGCGAAAAAGTTCATTCTCAAAGAAACTCCTATTGTAAAAAATTTAAGGTAAACATTTATTTTATAACCAGAAAGATAAAAATTAGCTTTATTGGTAAAGTGCTTCAAGGGCACAATTTGGCGATCCAAAGAGCAACGCACATGACCCGTATTGGACAATTGCATCTCCCCTCGACACTGTACGGTATAAGAGGCCAAAAGAGGAAAAGTAAAATAAGTTACAACTTAATGTTGGTCGCGTGTTCAGAATTGTCAGTTTGAATGCATCTCTACTTCTTGTTTTGAAGCAAAGACGCCTGATTTTTATTTGTACTTTTTATAACTTAATTCTACTCGAGACAGATGGCAGCATCTACTTGCATTTTTAGTTTTGTACATGAACAAAATAAAGACAAGGGAACAATAGTCCAGTATGTTGTGTAACTGTTTTCAGAAGAAAAATGATTTAGGAAAATGTGTGAGAGAAGATATTCCTTTTACTTTCACATCTTAAAACAATCATTTTTCAGTCACGATATTTCTAAGATGAAGCCACACTTTTTAGGGCCAAGATTTATGAATGGACAAATCAAATTTAGAGTCGGGAACAATATATTTGAGGTGCAGAGATAGTGAAGAAGACCTCTGTTTCAGGCTCATGTTGCAAGAACCGGTGCTGAAGCCGGCGAGTTTTCTGGAAAACGAGCGCTACAATGTGTGCAATGTCTGGCTAGAGAGAAGAGTTCTGCCCATCACTTTGGTGAGATGTGGTTCCTTTGCTACTGTTGTTGTTCCCTCATTTCTGTTTGTTTTGTAGTTGGTGGGTGGTTGGCAGGTGTTCTGGTGTGATTTGCTCCCTCTTCCCCATCAAACTTCTGTCGGTGGATAGTTGGTGGGTGCTCTGGTGTGGTTTGCTCCTTTTTTCCTATCAAACATCTATCGTCCTTATCTCCCCTTCTTCTTTTTTATGTTTGTTACTCTCTTGTAACACCTCTAATCTTCTGGCGCTCATATGGCCTTATGCAGTTGCGAGCGCCAAAAACCTCTACTAAAACAAAACAAAACTTCTGTCGTCCTTGTATCTCCTCCTGTCTTTTTTTATGTTTGTTACTCTCTTGTAACACCTCTAATCTTCGGCACTTACATGACCTTATTGTGTTGCTAGTGCCGTAAAACTCTTACTTACACATGTTTTGTTGCTGTTTTAATCGATTCAGGAGTTTGAAGTGTTCAAATGAGTAATTTTCACCTCCTTCCTGTTTCTTAAGAGTGCTACATTGTTGTAATAGTCAGAACATGTGTACTGTTTGAGTATTATTATTGTATTTGTGCTACTATTATTATTGTATTTGTGCTGTCTAGTAGAGGTTGATCGCTCTATAAATGTTGTTTATTATTTTTCATTTTTATTATTATTATGCAAAAATAGTTCAGTAATGATTTTTATTATTTTAAAAATTTTTCCCTTTTTGGATTTTGCAGCAGTTCAGTTGTCAACATCTTAGTCATAATCATCTTTGGAACTGTGATATTGGTACAGATTCAGAAATGTTTTCTGTTTTCATCTTTTAAATTTTAAATTGTTGAGCATTCCTTGCTCGAAATCTAACCTGTTGCTTAAAGATTTCTTTTTTTAAGGATTGATGACTACCTCTTCGGTTTCATTACTAGGACTGATTTGAGCATTTTGTTTGAGGACACTGTAATCTCTTTATCTCTCTCTCTCTCTTTATCTCTCTCTCTCTCTCTCTCTCTCTCTCTCTCTCTCTCTCTCTCTCTCTCTTTCCCTGACCCACTTTTCATCTGCATGTTTTAGGTTCCTGTCTTTTCCCCCTCCCTCTCTCACTATCTCTCTGACTCACTTTTCATTGGTATGTTTCAGATTCTCTTTCTTGTCATGAATGTTTTGAGACATTTGTACATAGATCCAGAGGGAGGACATTGGTCTGAAATCATCATAATCCTTCAGGTGAGATTTGCGACTGCAATAAAAATTGTTCAAGACTTCATACCTTCTTCCCTTACTTCAAGACTTGTAAGATCACGCAGGGGCACACCTCAAAAAACAAAGAAAGAAAGATATAGAATAATTTTTTTTACCATCTAGAATAAGGCTATTGTCAGAATAAGCATAATGTGTATAGCTCTTTAGAGTATGTATCTATGAGTATATAACTCCAGAGGTCTTGTAATCAAATTCCTGCATGTGGTTGAATGATGCGTCTGATGTGATATGTACATTTTGTCAGCTTTACTTCTCTTTTCATGTTGTATTTTAATGAGAGTAATCTATAATTAAAAATGTTATGTATACCTTCATGTGTTTTTACGGTCCTGTACAGCCAAGAAAAATTTCCCTCCGCGATAATAAAGTATTATCTTATCTTATCTTAACCATTGTCGAGGAGAACAGCTGTTATCTTAGACAGTGGACATCTGGGGCAGTGTCATTGTAATAGTCTGTGAAAAACGCAAGTTGGGAAGTGGGACTTTGCTGTTTGTACAGGTGATTGTCTTGGACAGGTGGCTGTTAGAGCACCAGGTGATTGTCTTGGACAGGTGGTTGTTAGAGCACCAGGTGATTGTCTTGGACAGGTGGTTGTTAGAGCACCAGGTGATTGTCTTGGACAGGTGGTTGTTAGAGCAAGTTTGACTGTAGTAGTATAAAAGGTGTGTATTGCCTCACTTTTGAAATGTCCAGAATTTCAAACTATAGACTAGAACAGTTTTTTTGTTTTTCAAATTGAAGCTTATAACTCTTGTTCTGTGTTGGTTTCATTGTTTCGTTTCCCTTTATGTCCTGTTAGTTTTAAACTTTTCACTAAATTGGGATGGCACCGTCGTCAAAACCTCTCTTTGGCTTTTTTTTCTCTTTCGACTTAGTCTTTTTACCGTTGACACATTATGATTGTGGACAAATTGCTGGCTCCAGTCAGATGCTCTTCATATTATGTCTCTGTTCTGTCTTTTATTCATTCTTTTGTTCAAGGCACAGGATGATGATTGTTACTGTCACAGGAGTGATGGTGGTGGTGGTGCCATTTGTCAGTGTTCTTCTCATATTTCCTGTATTTTTCATTGAAGAGAACAATTATCGGCCTCCACATTAGTTTTCAGTTTTGCCAGATATTGGTTGTGTCTAATGATTATTTTCTGTATTTGTAATTGCGTCTTCGTAAATTTTCCATTTTATTCTAAAGATCCAAGAGACACAAAACTAAATGAGTGGTTGGTTGGCGGGTGAATTCGTGTGGTTTGCTTCTTCTTTCCTCTGAAACATCTATCGTCCTTATCTCCTCTTTTTCTTTTTTATGTTTGTTACTCTCTTGTAACACCTGTAATCTTCTGGCGCTCATATGACCTTATGCTGTTGCGAGCGCCGTAAAACCTCTACTGAAACTAAAACTAAAGATCCAAGAGACACAAGAATGAGTGGGTGGTTAACGGGTGCTCTGGTGTGGTTTGCTCCTTCTTTCCTATCAAACTTCTATCGTCCTTATCTCTCCTCCTTCTTTGTGTATGTTTCTCTCTTGTAACACATCTATTCTTTGGCGCTTATATGACTTTATTGTGTTGCAAGTGCCGTAAAACTCTTACTAAAACTAACTTGAGTGTTAATTGTCGTCCCCTCCAGGTTCACGGAATTCTCCCAGTGATCCCTGTGTTGCTTCCCTTCCTGTGGACCGCGGTGAACACGTTTGGGCAGGCGCACATCTTGTCATCGTTTGACATCTTCCGAACACTTGTGGTGAGGCTTTTTTAAAAATTCATGTATTGTCTTACTCTCATTGCCAAGGCTTTCTTTCTCTCACGGGTGTGGGTGGTTGGCAGGTGCTCTGGTGTGGTTTGCTTCTTCTTTCCTATGAAACATCTATCGTCCATATCTCCCTTTCTTCTTTTTTGTTTGTTACTCTCTTGTAACACCTCTAATCTTCTGGCGCTCATATGGCCTTATGCAGTTGCAAGCGCAGTTAAACCTCTACTAAAACTTAACTAAACTCTCTCATGGGTAAAATTGAAGGTGAACAAGACCCAGAGTAATTTATTTAGAAAGCCTGAATTGATGGGTGACAGGGAAAGACCACGAGATGACAGGGTTTTTTTATAAGAGCAACGGAGCAAAGAAATGAATGGAGTAATGTGATTGCAGATGTTTAAAGTAGTTGTTTTTACTCCCCCATCAGTACAATTTAGATAATTTTGGAGCTATGGCTTCAAACCCTGCCCATCAGGGCTATCCCGGGCTGAGAGGGATACAACATCTCAGTAGAAAGACTGAGATACTTGATGAAAATTTCTCCCCTCTCAGGTATCCAACTCCGGTCTGTGGGTGGTTGGCGGGTGCTCTGATGTGGTTTGCACATTCTTTCCTGCCAAACATCTATCGTTCTTGTCTCTCCGCCTTCTTTTTTGTGTTTGCTACTCTCTTGTAACACCTTTAATCTTTGGCACCTACATGACCTTATTGTGTTCCAAGTTCCGTAAGTAAAACTCTTACTAAAACGAAAACAGAACTCTGGTCTCCTGCATGCAACAGAGAATCAATCTAACAGCAACACCACCGCTTTTTCATTGAATTAAAAGATGGCCGCCATTTGGGTTCCAGGATGTGACCGAGTCGACGGAGAGCTTGGGCAGCTGCAGCAACATCTCGGTGGAGGACGCTCAGATCAGCATCACGTGGAGGGAGACGATGCACAGCTTCTGGAGCATGTTCTGCGGCACCAAGCCCTTCTCATGCCCCGACTTTGACATGCTCCACGCCTTGGGGAGCGTCACCGTGAGTGCTGTTACAAAAACAAAAGTTTATATGTATGTGAGGTGTGCTGTGCTGACAAAATGAGTTACTTCTCGCAATCCACAAAGGGGGTATATGTGGGTGGTTGGCGGGTGCTCTGGTGTGGTTTGCTTCTTCTTTCCTATCAAACATCTATCATCGGTATCTCCCCGTTTCCTTTTTTAATGTTTGTTACTCTCTTGTAACACCTCTAATCTTCTAGCATTCATATGACCTTATGCAGTTGCGAGCGCCGTAAAACCTCTGCTAAAACAAAAGGGTGTA
>NW_004798215.1:104086-105512 GCF_000002075.1 Aplysia californica | reverse complement strand
ACTCTTTATTATTTCATACTTATAAATTGTAAAAACTTCGCCTATAAGTG
The DNA here is from genome assembly GCF_000002075.1 of Aplysia californica. Lineage (NCBI taxonomy): Eukaryota > Metazoa > Mollusca > Gastropoda > Aplysiida > Aplysiidae > Aplysia > Aplysia californica. The sequence continues at coordinate 105,462 of NW_004798215.1, read as the reverse complement.
TGATGCATCTATTTCCTTAGGACTCGAATTCGAGAAGTAGTTAACTTTGTCAGCCCGCTACATGTATGTTTATTTGTCGTGTCTGGAAATTTCTTTTATTTGTTGTATAAACCAGAAACTTTCTTTTGACTGCTTAGTGTAAGACGCTGCCATACGCCATCTTGAAAAGTGACGTATGACAGGGTGTTATGCGTTGGTGGTTGGCGGGTGCTCTGGTGTGGTTTGTTTCTTCTTTCCTATCAAACATCTATCATCGTTATCTCCCCGTTTCCTTTTTTAATGTTTGTTACTCTCTTGTAACACCTCTAATCTTCTAGCATTCATATGACCTTATGCAGTTGCGAGCGCCGTAAAACCTCTGCTAAAACAAAAGGGTGTAATGTTTAGCAGTTGCTTTGTTCTTTCAACCACAGCCAGCCCTGCTCTAACGGCCACCTGTTCAAGACATTCACCTGTGCAAAAAAAAAATCCCTTCCCACTTCCCCCCTTGCATTTTTTCAGTGGAATAATGACAGTGTCCAATATATCCAGCTGTCTCAGACAACCACTGTTCCTTTAGACAATGGGTGGCTGCTGTCTTGGACAATTTTGACTGTACTTTTTGGGGGGCTTTTTCCCTAGTCATAAAGTTGACCTAGGTCTCAAAGCGAGAAAAAATGACTTGGGCAGTTTGTGTTATGACCTTTAGGATATTATGAACTTGCAGTAATATGTGTATCTGTATTTTGTGACTTGCGTCGTTATGTTATGACTGTATTTTGTGACTTGCGTAATTATGTTATGACTGTATTTGTGACTAGCGTAGTTATGTTATGACTGTATTTTGTGACTTGCGTAGTTATGTTATGACTGTATTTTGTGACTAGCGTAGTTATGTTATGACTGTATTTTGTGACTTGCGTAGTTATGTTATGACTGTATTTTGTGACTTGTGTAGTTACATTATGACTGTATTTTGTGACTTGTGTATTTATGTTACAACCTTTACAATATGAACTTGCAGTAAAATCGTATGTCTATATTTTGACTCAGACATGTGTCTATATTTCGTGACTAGGCGCTGTGCTGTGTGGACAAAAAGGGGATCTTGTCGTGGCCGAATCCGTCTGCGGAGAAAGTTATTTTCTTCTCATCTGCTCCGAAACGTGCTCCGCCTGATGATGATGAGGATGAGGATAAGACTGCAAAGGAAGACAAAAAGATCAGGAAGAGGAAGAAGACAAAATCTCAGTCTGGTGAACTTTTCTTTTTTTTTTTTTTCCTCATTTCTTTTATTCATCCACTTATACTGCAAGGTGGCAATGGGAGATGTAGATGTCGTGCGTGTTCTAGTGTGTTGCTGTTTGGATCATCATGTCGTTCCTTTGGAGGGTTTC
>NW_004798215.1:101842-103245 GCF_000002075.1 Aplysia californica | reverse complement strand
AATGTATGTAATTGCCGAACCATATGTTAAAATATGTGGATGTATGGGCCAAAGGCCTTTCAAATCAATAAATCATTTTGAATCTTTGAATCTGTTGGTTGTATGTATGTATGATATATAGATGAAGCAGAAACTGGGAATTAAGTTCTCCTGTATGTTGGAGTATCTTTCTCTCTGTTTATCTGTTGATTGTTGGACACATGTATCCATAGGTGAAGCAGAAATCATAATTAGGTTCCTAAGAGGGATCTTTTGTTTGAAGGAAAGATGCTCGCCGCTCGTGCCGAGGTATCTGGTTTGTTTCTGGTATGGGCAGGGGTGATCCGGTGAAGACTTTGGCCTGAGTTCAAAAAGAAAAAGAATTAATCTTTGTTTCTAGTTTATTGAAACAAATGAATAAAACTTTTCATAGTGAAGAGGTTGACAGCTCTAATGAAATGTAATAACTTTGGTGAACCTGAAAATGATCTATCTTTTTATTTTCTCATGAAAACCAAATATTTTAGAAATTCATTATTTCTTAGAAGATAAAATCTTTGACTAGATTTATGGCTGGATGCAAGACTCGGACAAGTGCTGTTTTGCAATTTGATATTTGTGGGGAGTCTTGCACCCAGCTATGGAAATGTACATGAAAGCTGTGCTGTAGTTCACTGTCTTGATGAAATGTTTCAGGATGCTTTTGGGGTTAATTTTGATGACCCTCGCTGGAAAGACCATCTGAATGCTTTGAAACCTATGGTGAGTCTTTTTTTTTTTGTAGGGTCTATTTCAAAGTACTTTACAGACAGTAGCTCTCCTTTCTCCTATTACTCTGGTGTTTTAGTTGATGACACGGTTTTTTAAAAATTCTTGCATTTCTTATGTTGCTAGCTTGCTTTTCATTTATAAGGTCAGCTAAGACGATACTTTATTGTTCCTGCGGAGTGGCGTCGGTAGCCTAGTGGTTAGGCTACCGGACTCGTAATCGTGAGATTGTGGGTTCGGGGGTTCGAGCCTCAGCTCGATCCAACGTTGTGTCCTTGGTAAAGGCACTTTACACGAACTTCGCACTTGGCTCGGTCCTATCGGAGACGGACGTTAAACTAGGAGGTCCCACCTCTTAAATAACCTAATAGTGTTGATAGGGGCGTTAAACCTGTACCATTTTTTTGTTTCTGCGGGAAATTTTTCTTGGCTGTACAGAAATGGTATTCTTAGTGTTGTTTGTTGGGCCATTCCATGACAAATGAGACTGCAGTGGCACACGTAGCGCGATGGTGACCCCCATTTAGAATTTGAATTTTGACAAAATATTTCTTGAACACTTGCAGCAACAGATACAACAGATTATAAGAAGTCGCAATTTTTAACACGGGTCAAAATTTCGGGCACAGTACAACTGATCTACTGGCTGATAATGT
>NW_004798215.1:98108-100978 GCF_000002075.1 Aplysia californica | reverse complement strand
AAAACTTTTTTAAATTCCCAAGGATTCCCCCCTCTATTTTTGGACCCTTTTCCCCTTTTTAAAAATTTTTTCCCTTCCCCCCCCCCCCCCCCCCCCCAGGTGTCTGTTTATGCTGTCTCGAGAGATCGGCTTCACGGAGGAGGCTGTGAGCGTGTTCACCCACGAGGCCACACTCGGCATGTACAGACAAGTGGTGAGCCACGGATTTTTGTTTCTTATCATTTCTTACTGTCTATAGGAGGCAGGGATGTGCATTTTGCTTGTGTGTGTGTGGGGGGGGTCTATTGCTGATTGAAATAATTCAATGTCTTTGAGTTTTTCTTTTTATTAAATTCCAACTTTCATTGTTCTGACTTGTTTATTTTAGTGACAATTGTTGAGAGAGGGCTGTGACATCAGAGTTGATGACTTAATTCCCCGCGCGTTACACGAGACATTTTCCAGGAAGTAACTGTTTTGTTTGGATTGAGGTTGTCCATTCCATTATTTTTATCTTGGTTGTGAAGGTTTTTTTAAATTGAGTGACGGAAAGTGACCACGTTTAACATTGTTGGGTCACCTAAAATGTCAAAGACCACATCTTTGTCTCTAGCAGTCTGTAATAGACGGGGACAATATAGATCCATTTTTTTGTTTCACTTTTAGTGTATCCATCATTGTGGATTCAGATGTTAAAACTGGATGGTTGGTGGGAGCTCTGATGCAGTGCACTCATTCTTTCCTATCAAACATCTGTCATTCTTACCTCTCTGTTTTTTGTGTTTTTACTCTTTAATATCGCCTGTAATCTTCAGAACAGCAGTTGCGAGCGCCGTAAAACACTTTACAAAACCTTCAGAACCTGTGGGTGGTTGGCGGGTGCTCTGGTGTGGTTTGCTCCTTCTTTCCTATCAAACATTTATCTCCCTTATCTCCCCTCCTTCTATTTTATGTTTGTTACTTTCTTGTAACAACTCTAATCTTCTTGCGCTCATATGACCTTACACAGTTGCGAGCGCCGTAAAACCTCTACTAAAACAAAAAAAAGCCCCAATCTTCAGCACCTGTATACCGTAGTTGTGTTGTAAGTGCGGAGAAACTCTTTAACTAAAACAAAAGCCCAGATGCAAAGAACATGTTTGTATTTTTCAGCCTCTGGAGGAAGCGGAGCGAGAAAAGCAGAACAGAGCCAGGTCGTTCATTCAGCACAAGATCCCCATGCCCAACCAGGTGTCTGTGGTGGCTAGAGACAAGCTGACTGGTGAGGGCTACTTTATTTACCTTGGCATGTGTTAAACGCAGGAGTCTGAGTGCACAAAGGGTTTTGTTGGAAAGGATGGACTCTGTGGGTTGAGTGATGTTGCTGATTCAATGCCGGTGTTAGAGGAAATGAAAGGGCCGACAGATGAGCTGGTGAGGCCACCTTAGTTGACAATACGGTTCAACCAGATAGGGTAGAGATCCTGAAATGTCTCTATCGCCAGCTGATTGAGGAGGAAGATAGGGTGGCAGAGGCCAGTACTGCCGTGGAGAGGATGATGCTTTTGGGAATAAAAAAAGGAAGCGGAAAATCTGGCATCCTTGCAGGAAAGAACAGAAGAACGTTCAACCAGATGTGCACTGGCGCAATCAGTAGAAGGACCCTCGGCGACATTTTGGAGAGAGCAACGGTGCATCAATGGACATGTCCGGAGTGTAGGGATGTTGCTTCCTGAAACAAGAAGAACAAGAACAAGCTGATTCAATGCAAGACTAAGAGAATATTGTACTTATTTTTGTGTGTCTAACAGCTCTGTTTTTCTTTCCTATCAAACATCTATCGTCCTCATCTCCCCTTCTTCTTTTTTATGTTTGTTACTCTCTTGTAACACCTCTAATCTTCTGGTGCTCATATAACCTTATGCAGTTGCGAGCGCCGAAAAACCTCTTCTAAAAAAAAACCTAACAGCTCTGTGCTTTTATAGTAAGCATCATCTCGTAGAAAATAAATCCTCAAACAAAACCAAACAGCAACAGGAAGACTGCACGCAAAATGAAATAGGCTTTGACTCAAAATATGAATATGTGAGGCAGCGTGGTGGAATCAGGCACTCGTCAATTTTTGGGCATGTAGAGTTATTGGTGTCATCTTAAAGCTTGTTCACTTGTCTTTATTTGAATGAAAAAAAATATCCATTTATCTTGAATACAAGTCGAGATATTTGCGAATGAATTAGGAGGGGGTCACTTGTTTTCAGAGATAAAATTAGTAAGAAAATGGAAGCCAAAGATTAGTTATTTCTTTAGCTTTAGAGTTCGTGGTGACTGAAAATTTACATTTTTTGTGCCTTTAATCAACGTTTTTCAGGAAAGTCCACACAGAAATGAGTTCATTAATGGGCATGAAAGGTGTTGAGCCAAAAACCAAAAATTTTATAAAAATTCACAAACCTACGGAAAAATGCACATTTCTTCACTTTGATTATTTTGACAAGAGCCTGATTCCACCACGCTGCCTCACATATATAGCACTGATGTCTCTGTTTGTCTTTCTCTTTCTCTTTGTCTCTCTCTTTGTCTCTCTCTTTGTCTGTCTCTCCCTTCTCTTCCTCTCAGTCACTCTCTCTCAGTTTCTCTTTCTTTCAGCCTCTCTTTTCTCTCAGCCTCTCTCTATCTCTCCCTCCCCCCCCCTCCCCCTTCTCTGTTTTACTCTTTTTCTTCCCCTCACCCTCCCTCCCGCTGGGTGGTTGGCGGGTGCTCTAGTGTGGTTTGCTCCTTCTTTTCCATCAAACATCTATCGTACTTATCTCTGCTCCTAACACCTCTAATCTTCTGCACTTATATGACCTTATTGTGTCGCAAGTGCCCTAAAACTCTTACTCAAAAATAAAACCCTCCCCCTCCCCTAGTAT
>NW_004798215.1:96111-97495 GCF_000002075.1 Aplysia californica | reverse complement strand
ATGTTCACACACAAGATCCCTCTCTCCCCCTCCCCCAGCACCAACACCCATGTTCACACACAAGATCCCTCTCTCCCCCCCAGTACCAACACCCATGTTCCCACACAAGATCCGTCTCTCCCCCAGGCATCTGTCAGCTGCTGACCCAGGGCACCGGTGACCTGGTGCTGGACTGTTGCACCGATGCGTGGACCGGCTCTGACCTACAGCTGCTTTCTGAGATGGACAGGTCAGCTTCACAACTATAATAATGATAATAACAAAAAACAACAATTACAGTAATAATTCTACAATTTATATAGTACATATCAATTCTTTATGCGCGTTAGAATTATTATTATGACAGCAGGCCCTAGAACGGTAAGCAACATCTCTGCTTCCCAGAAAGCATAAAGTGCAATGAGCCGATGAAGCACTCAAACACGTAACAAACTGACTTTTCTCCTCGACAATGGGTGGTCGGTAAATCTTCGACAGGTTTGGCTGTAGTTCCAAATTGCTGAAATATTTGTTTTCTTGCCAGAAAGGTTATCTGCAATGCTTGTGATTGCTAGTTGCCATCATGCACTTTGTCATACTCAGGCCAGTCCATGCCTTGAATATATTGGTCCACATTGTTCATTGTCCATTTCTCAACTCTTTTGCCCCACGTCTCGACTTCAAGTATTTCCTTCAGGAAGTTGTTACAGCAGTTATACATTATACACAATATCAGAGTATTGGCAAAAGCGTATGCGAAGCGTTCTGACAAAATGAGTTACTTCTCGATACATCGCACTTATAGGTGAAGTTCCTCTGGATCGCTAACAACAACAACAGGTGAAGTTCCTACGATTTATAAGTAAGAAGTAATAAAAGGCATGTTATACTTAAAAAATATGACATCAATAGAAAATCTACAAATTAGATCCTAGTATTGAATTTTGGCCTATATCTCCGTTTGTGGATTGTGAGAAGTTTCTCATTTTGTCAGCATGCCTCACATATACATTTCCAGATTAATGAAATATGCTCATGTTTGTCTGCTTTCAGAAAACGTGTGCTGGACTTCTACCATCGCAACTCCATGATCGCCTACTGCACGGCGTTTGCGTACAAGCCGCTGCCGAAAAGTATCGACGACTGGTCAAGTGAAGTGTACACGGAGCTCGTGGAGAGCCCCAGCGCGACCAAAGTGGCGCATGGGGAGGATGTCGGGTGAGGTTTATGGTTTAGGTTTTTGTTTCATTTTGTGGGGATAATATGAGTTTGATGGTTGGTGTGTGGATGTGTGTGTGTGTGTGGTTTGTGCGTGTGGCTGTGTTTATGTATAAGGGGGGAGAGAGAGAGAGAAAGGTACTTTTAAAATTTAGTACATCTAGGATGTTTTAATTTCTCTTTTGTT
>NW_004798215.1:94478-95621 GCF_000002075.1 Aplysia californica | reverse complement strand
TGGGTTTTTTTTCTATCCATCTATCGCCCGTATCTCTCCTCCTTTTTTGAGTTTGTTATTCTCTTGTAATAGAATCTACCTCTAATCTTTGGCACTTATATGGCCTAATTGTGTTGGAAGAGCTGTAAAAACTATTTCTAAAACTAAAGAACTGTTATTGCTAAATGGTGTGAAATAATTTCGCTCATGAGTTGTTATTGTTGGAGTGATTTCTTACACCATTATGATATTGAGGTCCCCACAGAAATAATTTAATTTTGTATTTTTTCTTCTTTTTTTTTCTTTATCTTTCTCTCTTTTTTTATTTCCTCACCCCAGGACTTTGTCCAGATGATTGACAAACTGGAGTCTGCTTGTATCCGATTTGTTCACTTTTCCAAGGAGAATGAAGTCCGAAGTCGAGTGAGTATTTACATTCTAGAGTGTTAAAATAAAACAAGGCAATGTGGTCTTTATGGAATGTCCGTGCTGTGTACATTTTTTATTGTTTGACAATTGTGACCCATAGCTCTTGTAAAATGGCCTATTGTGAAACGTGATGATTTTCTTGCCTTCTTGTGATACCTCTAATCTTCAGCACTTATTTCTTCGAATGTCTTTAACATGCTGTAAAACTCTTACTAATACTTAACTTAAGTCGCTAGTAACACTTCTGATCTGCAGATCTTTTATGACCCAATTGTGTTACAAGTGCAGTAAACACTTACTAAAATTGTAAAACTTTCACCCTCATTTACATTGCCAGGTGTTTGCGGAGAAGATGGGCATCGAGGCGGGCTGGAACTGCCACGTGTCCCTCATGCCCTCGGAGTCTGTGGCCTCGGCCAACTCCTCGTGCCGAAACCTGTCCAGCCTGGGTCACCCGGTGCACACCTCGGCCAGCGGGACCAGCTGCGGGGACGGCCCACCTCCCGAGGGTGGGGCTGCGGTGGGCAGCGTGGGCAGCCCGCAGAGCCTGGCGCGTGTCAAGGACAGTCTGGGCATGTCCAGCCCGCATGCGATGCCCCGCACCCACAGCGCCCCCAGCTTTATGAATGTGGATGAAGTGCAGGTGAGGAAGCAAGGTTGTTGTCTGTAGTGTAGCAGGGAGGGAGTGGGGGAGGGAAGGGGAAGAGGAAAAGGGGGAAGGGAAGGGAGTGGGGG
>NW_004798215.1:90405-94378 GCF_000002075.1 Aplysia californica | reverse complement strand
GACAGCTCTGGTTGGGCATGGTAGGACAGGGTGTAAAAATCTAGGTTGTGTCAATGGGCAATGAAAGGTGTAAATTGTGTTGACGGGCAGGGCTGGAAGCAACCCACCTTGTGGTGTATTTGAATCGTGTTAACAGGGTAGGAAAATTTTGGCACTCATTCATTGGTTGATGTTTAATGGCGTAGGAAAATGTTGGCCATCTTTCATTGACAGGTGAAGTTTGAGGGAGTAGTAAAACAATCATTCCTTGACAGGTGAAGTTTGAGGGAGTAGTAAAACAATCATTCCTTGACAGGTGAAGTTTGCCAAAGAGACTCTGCCCATCACAATTGACGGTGACCACTCTACGGAGGAGGACAGCATACTGTTGACAGACATCGGCCTCTCTCAGCAGCCGTCCTGCTCCGAGGTGGACAGTGAGACGGCCGCCCTCCTGAACCAGAGCCCGAACAATAATCCCAACCTGCCTGGTCCAAAGACTGGAGCTGATGGTCTGAAAGACCGTTGTCCAGACGCCAGCAAGACGGCTGCTGCTGTTGATCATGATGGTCATGATGAGGACGACGCGGCCGCTGAGAAAAGGTGTTTACTGAGACGAGCGAGAGACAGCGAGGTTTACTTCAACGAGGATGAGGATGACTGCGATGATGATGACGAGGACGAGGAGGAAGATTTGGACGTGCAGTCGGACAGTCGGTATACGTCTAGCTATGTCACGGAGAACACAGAGGACAGCTTGACCGGAGCGCTGGACAACAGGGTGAGTCTTTTCCCCCCCCCCTCTGCGTAGCTAAGAGTCTTCGTCTCACTGTGTGTTTGTAAGTGTTTTTGCATAGAGCACAAAACGCAGCTGATAAAAACTTATCAATTTTTGGCCATATCACCCTGTAGATCAATCCATTCTTGGCTGCATAGACAGGCCGAAGGTCTTGAACTTGGATGGCCGCTGGATCAGAGAAATTAAATGAAATAGCTTAGACCAGTGCTTGCCAACCTCAATGATGATATCTCTCGCAAGTGGGTGGTTTGGTAATTTTGGTGGGCAGTGGGGATCACAAGGGTAGTGGCAGGGGCTATTTAATGCCCTGCCGGAGATACTCGTAAGTGGGCATAACAAAAATGTTAGCCTATCAAAGGTGACAAAAATGATAGCCTCTTAAAGATGACAAAAGTGAGCGTTGGCTTTAAGAAAAGGCTGACAAGCACTGGCTAAGAGTGATAGCTATTAAAACCTTTGTTAGTCACATGTTGAATATTGTCTGTTTGATGTTTTTAGGCTTTTATTTATTCATTCTCTATCACACATTTGTGCATTTATTCATAGTGTTGATGAGTGTTTGGTTCTAGTATAATTGTGGCCTCCCCTCCCTCTTTCACAATTGTCTGTGGATCTTTTGACAACTAAGAGGAAAATCTAAGAATTCTTTCTCGTATCATCCCAAGCCCTTACGTCTAATCTTAACCCTCAACTTAACAATAAAATAAATCATCGGATCTTATGTCTTAACTTGTGGTATATTTTTTTTGTAGCTTTATTAACATTATGAATATGCTTTTTAAAAAAAAATTGGAAGCAACTCTTCCCGGAGATATATCTAGCTTTGACAGTTGTGGAATGATATCTTAGGAGCACTTTTTGCAAGTGATAATTCTACTTTTGGGCTGGTTGCTTTCCCATTTTCATCCTATTCCTGCCAGAAAGTTTGCATTCATCTGGATTTATGTATTGAAAACTCATATGGACTTAAAACCCAACTGATTATCAGATAGAATGTTACAGATCTACGTGGGTGTACTCACAAACCTGTTTGTAAAGTCGTCGGCTTCGTGGTGTCCTCATGCGTTTTTAGTTAGTATGATTCTTTGCTTAATATCTGTGCACTTTTAATTTAGAAGAATTTTGGGGGGGGTTTTTTGTTGGGTTTTTTGGGGGGAGGGGGGTCGTTATTTATATGTGTTGTAAAGTTTTTGTTATGTAACTGTGTGTTAGTCTACGTGAGACTGTGTGTTACAATAATTAAGTGTTACGTTTTTGAAGCACGCTTATCATGTCAAGTGTTTGTTTGTTTGTTTGTGCATGTGTAAATGATGGTGTGTTTATCTGTGTAGTCATTGGTTAAATGTGTGATTGATGTGTGTCTTATTCTCCCACTGACCTGTTATTCAGTTGTTGGATATCTAAGTGGATTGTTTGTTCGTTTGTGCATCATGTGTAATTAATAGTGTGTTCGTCTTTGTTTGCCATTGGTTAAATCTTGTGCATTGTTTATTTGTTTACGCCTGTGGAAGTGATGACGCACGTTCCTGCTTCACCCACCGACCTTTTGTTCTCGTTGTTTTACCTCATGTGGATTGTTTGTTTATTTGTTTGTTGTTTGTGTGTGCATGTGTAATTGATTTGATGATGTGTGTACCCGATTCCCCCACTGACCTGTATTCTTGTTGTCTTACGTCATGTGGATTGTTTATTTGTTTGATTGTTTATTTGTTTGTTGTTTGTGTGTGCATGTGTAATTGATGATGTGCGTACCCGATTCCCCCACTGACCCGAGCTCCCATTGTTGGCTGCCTTCATCTAGAACTTATCTGCAGAGGTCAATGTACTCTCCGGCAGCCTCCACTGGCGAGCTGAGTTTGAAGGAGAGGTATTAACCCCTTGACTCCCGTTCTGGTTCCTTTGGTTACGCTCTGCGCTTTTCTGCTCTGAGAATGAACTTCCGCCGTGTACTTTAGAGACATTTCTGCTTTACGTTTTGAGTCCAGTTTCTCCGCTTGGTACAGTTCATGATATATCGATGGTGTCTGGCACCATCGGGCCAACTCCATAATTTTATCAATTTTTTTTGGTTTGTGTTTGTTCTTTTTGATTTTGGCATGCTAATTTTCCAGGATTTTGTCATATGTTTCTGCTTGTACATTTATTTATATTAAAAAATATTTTTTGCATGCCAGTTTGCAGTTAATGCAAATATAGATCTAGTCTTAATGCCATATGCATTATAGTGCGGTAAAAAATTCATGACGGAACTCATTGTCAAATATCTCCCCAACTGTCGAACAAATGTTCTCCAATTTTTGTACAATGACTTGTATCAATTTGTCTTAATCGATCAACCTTTTTGTAAACACCTGCTAGCTGTATTCTAGAAAATTCCTAATAAATACTAATAAAAAATCCAAGTTTTTGGTTTCTACAGATTTTTTAATGTTTACAACTGAGGCAATATTTCTTTTAATAACAAGTCCGTCAGGTTTTTCTAATGGGGACATTATGCTTATTGAACGCATGGTTTGAGAACCTTTGGTGCAGACATTGTGTTCACTATAAAAATAATTTCTTGTAACAAGTTTTGCAAGTAAAAGCTGTCATTGGTGAGCTGTGACGTAGGCCATATGTGTAATCAAAATGTGTGTGAGAAGCAGGAAGTGCTGTGAACAATACCATTTTACGTGTGACAGAGATTTCAAGTATTTTATAAAAATTTATGAAGAAACGTTTTTTAATCTAGCCCCAATTGTTGTGGAAAATATGATTTAGTTAAGACAAACTGATACAAACTGCTGTTCAAAGTAAGGATGACATTGATTCACCCGTTAAAGAGATATGTGAGGATAAGTTGTTCGACTAATTTTTGACCGTACTATAGACAATACCATTCGTAAATTTCGAGTCTCTCCATGAGCTCGTTTTAGTGGAGTCCAAAAGTGTATGGATGTGTTTCAGAGTGAGTTGATACCTTTTGTTTAATACTATGTTTTAACACAGTTTTGTAACAATTCAACTAATAGATCTAAATGGAACATTGACGTGAACGTTGAGTTGGAAGTTGTGTCTGACAGTTTAAGTACAGTCTGGGAGATGGCCCGTGTGATCTCTGGCACCTTCGATGTATGCAAAGTTATTGATCTGGGGATTTCAAAAGAGAAAATTCCTTGTAAATTTTTTTAACAGATCTACTTCTTATTTGGATTC
>NW_004798215.1:88181-90305 GCF_000002075.1 Aplysia californica | reverse complement strand
TAAATTTTTTTTTTTTTTTTTTAAAATAAATCCCAATCCCAAATTATTTGGGTTGTTATGATGTAAGAAATCAGCGTCCTAAAGTTATTTGATTTCTTAGGGCCATGGAGCTGTATCTAAGCAGTACCTGGTGAGTCTCTCCCCTTGTTGCGGTTTTGATTTTGGATTTGACGATTTCCTTACCCTTACCCTTACCCTTACCCTTTCTGTTGCAAGATTGAACCTCAGAGTTAAGGTATGGGTGGTTGGCAGGTGCTCTGGTGTGGTTTGCTCCTTCTTTCCTATCAAACAGCTATCGTCCGTATCTCTCCTCCTTCTTTTCTTTTTATGTTACTCTCTAGTAACACCTCTAATCTTTGGCACTTATTTGACCTAATTGGTTTGCAAGTACTCTAAAACTCTAACTAAACTAAAATTAAAGTAAAGGGTTTTTTTCTAAGTACTTGGTGGTTTTGTTACTCGCCTGTGTTTAGAATTGGTTTCATTGGCCACAGCAGAAGCCACAAATCATCCAGCGTAATCCTTATTTCTTCTATTTCTTTTAAAGAAATATTCTTCTCTACAGATGCATTTCATATCGTCAGACATTGAGGGATGGACTGTCTTTATTATTATTTAGGCAGTGAAAAGATATCTGATTTCAAACAATGAAAAAACACAAAGCTCACCGTAAGAGTGAATCACATTACTGTGTCTGCTGCCAAGCCTCCTAATTCTTCTGTCTTTATCATGTTATCCTTCAGAACAATAGTTTTCTGTAGATTTCTTTGGAAGTTTGTTCTCAGAGACGTATCATGGTGACTGCAAAACCGGAAATCAAACCCAGAAAATCTGTCTACTAGAAGGCCTGTATTTGTTGGAAGGGTGGGAGGGGAGGGGGTGGGGAGAGAGATCTCTAAGTCGTCAGCGTAAGTTGAAGGGTCTCCTTTCTGGGTTTGATCATTGATTGTTGTGTCATCCGGGGGTTTTTTGTGTGTTTTTTTTCTTTTTATTTCCCTTCATTTTATTTGTTGTTGCTGTTGCTGTTGTTTTTGTTCTCATTGTCTGTTGATGCCTTTCAAGTCTTTGTACTTGAGCTTTATTTGTCCATAGAAGCCCCCCCCCCCTACGTCCTACGTCTGCTAGGGAAAAGAAAATGTGTCGCTTTTGTTTTTGTACCGTATTCGTGTAGTGAATCATTTAGCATGATTTGAATTCAATGTCCGGATGACATATAGGCCTAGTTCTGTTAAAGCTTTTCTATTTGTCTCATCTGATGCTGATGGGTGGCGGAAGCGTTTGTCCTTCGTGTTCCCTCACAGCCCGGGCCTGGCCCTGACAGGCAGGGTTGAAGCATGTGTGTGTACTTTATAGTAGAAATAGTATTAGTAATACCAAACGTTACTGGGCAGTTTTCTTCCTCTTAAGCGAGTTGTAACAAAATGTAGAACAACAATGTTTGCTGCCATGACTGCCTTAGACTCTAACTAACTAACAGAGTAACTAACTCTGACTATGCCTACTACAGCATATTTTATCCATATATACAGTCTAGCATGCATATATCAGACACACTTACAAAGTGAATATGCACATAGGAAACAGATTTTTGGGGCTGATTCTTTTTTTTCTTTGTATTTAAAACATGTGCTCAGCGAAATTTGTAAGCACCGGAAAGATGTTTCTATCCCGCTGACTTTTGTTATAATATGCCTGCTAGACTGTAAATGTTCCCATTGTGTTTGTCAGTAACCTTTAACCCTGCTTGCTATTGAGCGAAGACCACATTATTATCCTTCCCCATGCAGTTGTGGCCATCTTTTTTTATCACCCTCCTCCACACACTTCCTTATCCCTACAGATCGGGTTGAAACCTGTCCCATAGACATCTTTTTTTTACTTTACCTGACATCTTTTTTTTTTTTTACCTGACATTTTTTTTTTTTTTTACCTGACATCATTTTTTTTTAGCAGACATCGGGGGTTTTTTTCTAGCAGACATAATTTTCCCCCCTTTAATAGACATAATAAAGCTTTGAGCAAAATGGCAGCATAACAACCAGAACCCATGACCACGTAAGCCATGAGCAGCTCTGGCCATTTCTCTCTCTCTCTCTCTCTCTCTCTCTCTCTCTCTCTCTCTCT
>NW_004798215.1:86130-87620 GCF_000002075.1 Aplysia californica | reverse complement strand
CCCTCCCTCCCTCTCTCATTTCTGATGTTGTATTCTATTAGCAGAGACAGCAATAAAGTCATCATCCAAAGGCTTTGCATGAGACAAATAGCAAGTGATAACATTGATAGGTTTGTGGGGAAATGAATGGCTTTGTGGGGATGCTGCATACTCCTGGACGGATATTCTTTTAGCCTTTGTGTATGCTCAAAAGATTTCAGCAACATTATACGTAATATACACATATTATTTATATTTGGGACTTACATTTTGAACTCTGTAAACAACATTTCTGCTGACCCTTTTTCTGCTCTGTTGCCTACAGTAAGTGTATATATATACTATAAGGGACATTGTGAGACTTAATTAACTGGATATCTTTTTCTCAAAGAAAAGTTTCATAAGAAGTATGCTAATTTAAATTTTTATGTATTTTTTTCCCATTTTTGTGGTAGGGACATTGATAGACTTCCTTCCCTTGTCCCCTCGCTTCATTAACTGGATATCTTTTTCTCAATGAAAAGTTACAAAAGGAGTGTATTAATTAAAAATGTTATTTATTTTCTTCTTTTTTTTTTGTGGTAGGGACTGCAAAGGGGGGATGGGGAGGGATTACGTGAAGAATGTGTTTCATAGTTCGTTTTTTTGTTGTTTTGTTTTGTTTTGTTTCTAAAAACATCTAAGATTTCTCAGGATTGCATTTCATTCCCTTTGTTTACATTGTTTGTTTATTTGCAACACTTTTCAGTTTTTACATTTTTACTTTCTTAAGTCTGATCAGATTGCGACCCTTTAACCCATAACTACTTGTGCTCACTATGATGTTTAGTCCAATCGTGCTATTCGATAAGGCTTTATTATCATTTGTTTTCTTGTGTTTTCCATCAAAGGAACGAAATCGTATATTAAATACATATATTAAATATTAATTATACTTTTGTATAGCTATGATTTTTACTGGAATGAAATTACATTAAAGAAATAGTTATGCTTTTTTCATATGCCATGAATGGAATCCAATTTTCGACCAAAGATGATAATGCTTATTAAAAAGACAGAAATTTGCTCTAACATGCCTGCCAAGTATGGTGCTAATATATAATAGTTCATTCATTAATATATTGCATCTATTGTTCCGTTCGTGCTAATTGTGCTTGCATTCAAAATGTGTGTTGTTTTAGATTTCAGCTGTGCATGTAGCCTACTTTCATTTGTCTTTTTATTTGGTAAGAGTTTTACAGCCCTCGCAACTGCATTAAGTCGTATTATGAGCTCGCATCTGAACGTTGGATTTGAACCCAGAACCTCAGCATGTTTGCCAAGTTACTAATGCTCAACAACCACAGAGGATGAAAAGGAAAAGTAGTAATGATTTGTGGGTGGTTGGCGGGTGCTCTTGTGTGGTTTGCTCCTGCTTTCCTACCAAACATCTATCTTCCTTGTCTCCCCTCCTTCTTTTTTATGTTTGTTACTCTCTTGTAACACCTCTAATCTTCAGCACTTATACGACC
>NW_004798215.1:82802-84585 GCF_000002075.1 Aplysia californica | reverse complement strand
CCTCCTCCTCCTTCTCCTCCTCCTCTCCTCCTCCTCCTCCTCCTTCCCTTTTTGTTCACACATGACCTATAATTGAAAACCTCGAGGGAAGAACAACAGTTTATCACAGAAAAATTATCACGGCCTGCTTCCTACCTCTCTAGTGTTCATACACACTACAAGCGTTCTTTCTATGTTAAACTATTTTAGATACGTCACCAGTGCATGGTTACTGCTTTTCTAATAAAATAATAGCGTTGATGGATAAAACAGATACAGCCAAGCAAAAGGTCAAAACAAAGTTTGAAAATTGTGACTTGATGCTAATTTTCTTGTGTGCTCTTCAATCTTATATTTAGAACACTTAATTATGCCTGCCAAGTACTCCAATAAAATAAGAGCCCTCCGATTTTTTTATTTTTTTTAATCATCTATGGAATAGCCCCGTTTAGATGTGCTTAAAATCTTATTGTTTTTTTATGAATTTTCTTCCCGTTGGTCATATGCAATTTATCTTTATTTACTTGCCACAGTCTGTTCAGAGCATATCTTAATCTACTGGGGTTCTTGAGACTCCAATTTTCTTCCCCAAAACTCTTGATTTTTAGGGTGGGTTCTGTGAAAAACTCATTTTTTTGGTCATTGAGGATTTGGTAGATCTGCAAGAAAATTCTCGGAGGGCCCGTGTGCAAATTGCGCAGGTTAAAGACCCCTTGGTGGTCTAAAATAGTAAGTTTAGGCTTCGGCCGCCACCTGGGCAAAATTCAATATTTCCTACCAACTGAAAAAGTTGAATGTGTCCCGCGCTCTCATATGAACTTATGCAGTTGTGAGCGCCGTAAAACACTTACCCCCAAAGTGGGTGGTTGGCGGGTGCTCTGGTGTGGTTTGCTTTTTCTTTCCTTTCAAACATCTATCGTCCTTATCTCCCCTTCTTTTTTTGTGTTTGTTACTCTCTTGTAACACCTCTAATCTTCAGCACTTATATGACCTTACTGTGTTGCAAGTGCGGTAAAACACTTACTAAAACTAAACAGAAAATTACCCCCAAAATATAAAAATAAATAAATAAATATAAACTCTTCCCCCCACCCCGCCCTGTCCCCAGCATGGCCATTGAGCCGCTGTACCCCCAGCTGTGTGCCCAGCGACCGGCGCTGTGCCTGCAGTGGAACGATGAAGAACCGACACCGACCCAACTGGCCTCGTGCCTTCTCTCCTTGCCCTGCTCCCTGGCCTACCAACGCAACGACAACATCAAACTGGTGCAGCTCATCATGGAGGTCCGTCTATATATCTTTGTGTGTGTGTGTGTGTTGCGTGTGTGTGTATGTGTGTGTGTGTGTTGCGCGGCGCGTGTGTGTGTGTATGTGAGGCATGCTGACAAAATGAGTTACTTCTCGCGACCCACTAATGGAGATATTGCCTGGCCAAAAATTGACAATACAGTCATATTTGTAGCTGTAGATTCTTTTTCTTCTTCTTCTTCTTCTTCTTCTCCTTCTCCTTCTCCTTCTCCTTCTCCTTCTTCTTCTTCTTCTTCTTCTTCTTTTTCTTCTTCTACTTCTTCTTTTATCATAAAAGCTGTCAGTAGTTATTTCTCATTGGCCTGATGATTCAGATAAATATAGACGTGATCTACCTTGTTACCCCGTTGATCCGCATTGGAATAACGAATCAACTGTCCGTCCCTCCCTGCCTCCCTCCACTATCTCTCCCCGTTTTGCTCCCCTCTCTCTCCCCCTTCCTCTCCTAGCCCATCTCTATCTCCCTCCTACCTTCTTTCCCCTCCTTTCTACGAACC
>NW_004798215.1:65443-82302 GCF_000002075.1 Aplysia californica | reverse complement strand
CCCCCACAGTCGAGACACTACATCTTCGCCATGCGTAACTGCTTCTACCTGATGCTGTGCTGTCTGCTGGCTGTGGTGCTTTCGCAGCTGGTGTGCTGCGTGCTGCTGTTGCCTCCCGTCATGGCCGCGCAGCACGTCATGTGGCTGGTCATGGTGGTCGTGCCGGCCATCAGCCTCTCGCTCATGGGGAACCCCAACGAGGCTCGAACCATGAGCATGGCCACCCACAAAAACACGGCGCACGTCAATAGACAGGTAAGTTCTGCGGAGATCGCGTAACATATCGACTGTATGAAATAACGTGCTGCCATAGGCCATTTTGAAAAGTGACGTATGACAGAGCTTTATCGATAATGCCAGCCAGCTAGCTGTTCAAATGTACTAAGTTCCAATTTTGAAATTTTGACATTGTAAAAAAAAAATTTCACTTTCTTAATCTTTGGTTTCTATTGCATCTGCACAAGTAATATTTTGTCAAAATTCAAAGTCGAAATGTTAAAAAAAAAGCACACACCAAAAAAAAAAAAAAGAACCATAACGTAGGTACAATTGGGTGAAGGGATGAAACCATTTTTTCTCTACCGTACCATAAAATTCAGCTTTCAGAGTGTAGTTCATCATATGAACAGTGCGCTGATGAATATACCTTCCTATAACGTGACTTCATGTATGTTTCGAAGGGAAGTGAATACTTTAACTCCAGAATCAGCCCATTTTTGTAGGTTAAGTGTGTGATACAGGGTTATTTTCTGACATGCTCACAAGGCAGTCATCTGTACAGACAATCACTTCCTACTTCATCCCTTGCGGGAGGGAGAAAGGGGGTGGGAAAGAATGATGGAATCTTAGGAGAAAGAGAAGGAGGGGGAAGGGGGGTGGGAAAGAAGGATGGAATCTTAGGAGAAAGAGAAGGAGGGGGAAGGGGGGGTGGGAAAGAATGATGGAATCTTAGGAGAAAGAGGAAGGAGGAAGATAGAAATGTGTAGGGAGATGGAGAGAGAGGGGAGCTGAGGAGAAAGAAGAGGGAGAGAGGGAAATAGGAAGGGATGGAAGGAGGGGAGAGAGAGGGGGAGAGAGAGAGAGAAGCTGGTTTTTTAAGATCATAATGGCACTCTCCAAGACCTTCACCTGTGTAAAACAACCACTTTTCTTCTTTACAAAGGATGGTCATCTTGGACAATTTCAATCGTGTCATCACAATTTTGTACCTTACTTTCTCTTTGCTTGGTGGTATAAATTGTTGCGGTTGCCGTTTGAGGTTCTCTTTGTCTATACATTTTTTCAGATGATCATCGAGTTCTTCGTCCAGTTCTGCACCCGGTTCCTGCCATCCATCGTGGTGGCTGTCGTCTGCTTCGCTGTGATCCTTCACTCGTTCTGTGTGGGCACCACGCCGGCCCGGTGTTCTCTCTACGACGTCGGGTAATGGTTGAAACGACTTTTGGGTAATGGTTGAAACGACTTGTGGGTAATGGTTGAAACGACTTGTGGGTAATGGTTGAAACGACTTGTGGGTTATGGTTGAAACGACTTGTGGGTAATGGTTGAAACGACTTGTGGAAAAATGTGCTGTGTACTTTCTCCTTTGTAAAAATTATAGTTTATGAATGACTTATTTATTGTGAGATGTTCTGACAAAATGAGTTACTTCTTGATTCAAGCCCTATGGAAATAAGATACATCACGCTTATAGGTGAAGTTTTTACAATTTATAAGTCCATCATCAATGATTTATTTATAGAGGCACCAGCCATCCATGTCCAGGTGCTGTTTTAGCCACAATTTATAAGTATGAAATAATAAAAGGCATGTATGTTCTACTTAAAGAATATGTCATCAATAGAAAATCTACAAATTTGACCCTAGTGTCGATTTTTGGCCAGTATCTCCATTTGTGGATTTTGATAAGTAACTCATTTTGTCAGCAAGCCTCACTTTGATTTTTCCCTTAGTTGAGTTCACAGAGATATTTTGCAGGTACTGTTGTAAGTTAAAGGTTACTATCCTGATTTTTATTTTTATGGACTTATCCTGAGTTTTTTCGCTCGACGGCTACAATTGTTTCGTTTTCGTCCACAGCCGTGAGGTCAACGGTACGAAAGTAGCCAGCGCCTGGACTGACAAGTTCCAAGGAGGGCTGGTTCTGGCTCAGAACATCTTCCATCTCTACTTTGTGATATTTTTAGGTACGTCTTCCACCTCTACTTTGTGGTATTTTTAGGTACAGTTGAAGTTGTCCAAAACGGCCACCCATTGTCAAAGAGAAAAGTGGTTGTCTTAGATGGATGGACGTCTTGATCAATGTCATTATAATATATATTTTTTTAATGCAAAGGGGGGGGGGGGTGAAGTGGCCGTTTGAACAGGTAGATCGTTAGATCAGGCTTGACTGTAATTCCCCTTTCTCCTAACCTATACTATGTTGTTCTTGACAATGTGACTGGACTATTATACATCAGTATGAATTTTTTAAATGGGGAAATATGTCACACCCCTAGAAGGACAGGGTTTTCACTCCAAGGTGGATAGTTCAGAGAGGACAGGATTCACATCTTATTTGTTAAGCATCAAATGGAAGAAAGACTTTTTGTGGGTACTAGGATGTTCATTTTTGTTCATTCATGATTGAAAATTCCCTGTGTGCTTTTAGAGTTGTCTGTCCTTCATTTTGAATCAGATACGCAATGTTAGTTGATTGAAATCACCCCCCCCCCCCCCACACACACACACACACACACACTTTATCTCTCTGTTCCCAGTGGCAATTTCCATGAGCCTGGTCCACTGGCAGGACCATCTGTGGCAGCGCTGTCCCCTCAGGAACTTTGTGTGGTCCTTCACAGCGGGAACTTTGTACGTGTTCAGTTTAGCTCTCTTGTTTGTTGTTGTTAAGAAAACTCTTGTAACACCTCAAATCTTCGGCACTTGTATGACATTATTGTGTTGCAAGTGCCATAAAACACTTACTAGAAAAAAAAAAAAACTTTTATCATCCTTATCTCTCCTCCTTTTTTTGTGTGTGTTTGTTACTCTCTTGTAACACATCTATTCTTCGGCACTTATATGACTTTATTGTGTCGCAAATCCCATAAAACTCTTACGAAAACAATTCAAATGTTTTCATTTTTTTCTGCTCACGGCAGGTTGATACTGCAGTTTGTATTCTCTGTGGTAGACAGTTTTGCCCGGAGGCAGTGGTTCGGATCCTCCATGGATCTGTCGGACGTCCACCCAGTGGTGTGGGTGTTGGGATGTGTGTGGCCGCTGGTCACCATATCCCTGAATGAGGTCGCCAAGAGGAGGGAGATCAAGTGAGTGGAAAGACTTTCCCCCTTGGTTTGATTTTTTGTCGGTGTATATTGTTTTGTTTTGTTTATGCTGTTCGCCAACAAGTGGCAGCGTCGGAGTGTTGGAATCGATGTGTACATGGGTGTGTACATGTGTGTGTGTGTGTGGGTGTGTTTTGGGGTTTTTTTCCGTGGGACTGACTGTATTCGAGCATACACTGGAGAGAGAGGGAGATGGAGAGAAAGGATCACAATTGGCACCGTACGGTGCTCGTGTTCTTTGTATTATTGTGAAGTGCATTGAGCTTTTTCTCACTGGAAATGTGCTATAAAAACAAAATGAGTTACTTCTCACAATCCACAAATGGAGATATTGGCCAAAAATGAACACTTGGGTCAAATTTCTAGGTTTTCTATTGATGCAATATTCATTAAGTATTAAATGCCTTTTGTTATTTCGTACTTTCAAATTGTAAAAACTTAACCTATCAGCTTGATGTAACTATTTCGTTAGGGCTCAAATCCGAGAAGTAACTCGTTTTGTCTGCACACTTCATATTTATAATTATTTATATTATTATGTCACATTTGTTGTTGCTTTTCTTTTACTGGCACCTGTGATGTAGCGGTAAGGTGATTTGCCGTGGCACACAGACATCATGGGTTGAAGTCCCACGTGGGATGGTTTTTTAATTAAGTTACTTCATCTGTTTGCTGGGATGTGGTGTCCCTCTCTCACTCAAGGTTGGCCCTGACAGGCAAGGTTGAAGTGGCCCACTTTCTGAACAACTTTAATTGTGTTGATGGCACTGTAAAACTCCTGCAGCTACAACTACAATTTTTATTCTTTTTAGTGTCTGATGAGTACCGGACTGGGTACTCCCCGCCTTCTTTGAATAAAACATATTTACTGTTTAAATATCTGCTTATGGAATATTGCCAGTATCATGCTCACATTCAGTGAAGTAAAACTCATGGACACTTGTCTGCCTTTAGTCACAACTGAGCAACTTTTTGGTTACGTTAGCAACAACATTATTTATGGAAATACTTCATCTTCTTCTTCTTCTTCTTTTGTGTTTCTTTGCTTTATTTCAGGAGTGACCATTCCATTTGTTCCTTTTTTATGAATATAATACATGCACTCTTTTAATTTTGCAATGGACCAACAGTTCATTCAAACTTTTGTTGAAATATTTTATATGCCGTAAGTATATCCTCCTTGTTTTTTACTTCTCAAATAAGTTAAAGCGACATTTTATTTTCAGACTGGCTGTGCGGCGGCAGAGGAGAGCAAGACTGGACTTTGATACTAAGTTAGGCATGAATTCTCCGTTCTGATTGCTTCCAACTTGGTGCAATCAATTAAAAGTTGGACCTCGCCAAACGGGAAAAAAGAACAGAAAATGGCAAGTAAATTGAAAGTGCTGAGTCCTGCCACGATGGGTTGGCTGTTACGCCAGAGAGACGGAGGACAAGAAATATTTGAGGAAAGGAAGGAAACAAGATGGCCAGCATCGACAGCCTTCATTCAAATACAGTTGAAATTGTCTAAGAAGAGGGCTACCTATTTTCTTGGAGAAAAGTGGACGTTTTAGACAGGTGGACGTCTCACACCGTGTCATTTTACTGTAAGAAATCAGATGCAAGAGGGGAAATGGGAAGTGGCTGTTGATGCAGATTATTGTCTTAGAAAGGTGACCGTTGGAGGATTTGACCGTTGGAGGAGGTTTGACCGTTGGAGGATTTGACCGTTGGAGGATTTGACTGTTGGAGGAGGTTTGACCGTTGGAGGAGGTTTGACCGTTGGAGGATTTGACCGTTGGAGGATTTGACCGTTGGAGGAGGTTTGACCGTTGGAGGATTTGACCGTTGGAGGAGGTTTGACTGTATTTCACAATTGTTATATGGCACATACTTTTCTCATTACCCTACCCCTCTAAAAGCATGGTGTGTTGGCCTTACTTGATCTGTGAATTATACACCAGTTATTGCCATACTTGGCCTGAACTTAGGTATCAACGACACTGTCAGTTATTTATAACTTTTTTTATACATCTTTTATGAATTAAAAAAAACGTGTACTCTTGCCTTCTGTTTCCTCACTGTCAAAAACTTGTGTGCACAGCTGTATTGTCAGCATGGATTCTGCTGACTGTAGAGAAGATGACATCACTGAGAAGAAATGTATGTCAAGGCCAATGCTTGTCAGCCTTTTGAAAGCCAACGCCCACTTTTGCCACATTTAAGAATTTCCGTACTTCCCTCCTATTTGTAGTTCCAAGTGGGGCAGCAGGTGGTATCTGTCACTACCCGGGCGACGGTCACCGCCCACCTAAATTACCAAATGGCTCTCCCGTGAGGGATGTCGTCCACGTCGGTAAACATCTGGTCTATACTGATAACAATGAGAAACTTGCCAAGAACACAAGTTGATGATGAATGAAGTTTAGTTCCAAGATAGTGTGAATAGACCCCAGTAAGACAGCTAGTCTTGAGGTCTATTGTATGAGATTCTGAAACATGTTTGTTGTGATATCTCTGTACGGTTTGTGGGCCGAAGAGCAAGACACAACTGCTGGACACTTACAGGCACAAGTAGACTCTTTCATGGGCTGGTGCCTCTATAAATAAATCTTTGATGGTCTGGTCTAGACTGTTTCACATTTTGCCTACGTTGTCATGTAGGTGTCAGAATCATCATTGAGTTGTGGCTTTAACAAAGTTCTTTCTACTTGTGCTCTTGAGTATCCAGATACAGTGGAAGTTGTCCAAGACACTCACCTACTATGGGAGAGAAAAGTGGTTGTCTTAGACAAGTGGACATCTTGGACAGTGTTATAATGTGTTTAAAAAAAGCGCAAGGATAGAAGTGAAATGGTCGTTTCTACGAGATGATTGTCTTGGGCAGATGGTCGTTACAGTAGGTTCAGCTGTAGTCATTTCATTGCACTTGCTACTAGGTTGTTGGGTTTTTCCCCAACTGTTCAAGTCCTGTTCTTGTTGATTTCACTTTGGTCTTCTCGCGGCAAAAGACTGTTGGTCGCGAGCATCTTCCTCTAACGTTATATAACGACTTACTCAAACTGTCGCGCATCTGTCTTTGACTCCTCATAGTTTACGGTGGAGAGTTTTAGCCGAGGTGTGTTACAGGGATTACGTTCTTCCTTTGTTTTACCTTTTTTGGGAGTTTTTTTCATTAAAAGATGAAAAGAACAATTATTATTCGAACTATTTGTTTTCTGATTTAAGTTTAACCCTGTATTAACTGTCTATTAACTGTTATTTTTTGTTGGGTTTTTTTTTTTTGCGAATGTGTGTTTCTTTATTTTCCCTGAATCCCAGTGACATCTCTGGTGTTGTCAAACTATCATAATTGTAAGCTGTTATGTGTGTGCAATACTTCTCTTGTCATACATGGAATCGGCATAATATGTTGATCACGTTCATTGAACTTGAAACGTATGTTTGCAGCATAATGAAGCCATCGCCTGCTTTGCTTGACTGTCAAGACCTCAGTGCGTAACTTAAGCTCTTGTTGATGTGATAGACTTCCCCGCTGTAAGTTTTGTGGGTGGTTGGCAGGTGCTCTGGTGTGGTTTGCTCCATCTTTCCTCTTAAACATCTATCGTCCTTATCTCTCCTCCTTCTTTTTTACGTTTGTTGTTACTCTCTTGTAACACCTCTAATCTTCGGCACTTATATGACCTTATTGTGTTGCAAGTGCCGTAAACTCTTTACTAAACTAAGTGAGTTTTGTGTGAAATGTTTTCTCATTTTTTAATGTAGTGGCTGAATGAAATAGTATTTGCAGGTATATGTTACGTGTTAAAAGCAGTGCCCTGACAAATATTTTGATTTAGAGAGCAAAAGTTTTTTTATGTTACAAAGATGTATATATACATTTGTTTGTGTGTGTGTACACATGCAGAGAGTATGGTGTGTGCGTGTGTGTGTGCGTGTGTGTGTTTGCAAGTGCATGTGTGTGTGTGTGTTTGCAAGTGCATGTGTGTGTGTGTGTGTGTGTGTGTAAACACGTGTGTGTACGTACTTGTGTGCATATTGTATAAAGGAGTAGAAATGATGATTTATCGCAGAAAAAGAATCTATATATATATTTATCTATGTGCTTTAGTATACTGTCATCGTGTGGATGGTTTGTCAAAAAGAATCTATATATATATATATATATATATCTATGTGCTTTAGTCTACTGTCATCGTGTGGATGGTTTGTCAAAAAGGATTTTTAAGGGAGTTTTTTTGCCTTTTGCTTTCGAAAAAAAAAACCACCAAAAAAACCCAAACAACTTCATGGTTCATATTGACAGTGACAGTGACAGTCGCAAATGTTGTGAGTGGGAAAGTACGACAGTCGAAGTTGTCCTAGACAGCCGCCCATTGTCGAAGAGAAAAGTGTGGGTTTGCTTAGTCAGGTGGACGTCTTCACAGTGGCAGTATGATATTTTTAAAATGTTCAAACGCAAGGTGGGAAGTGGTCATTTGGTCATTTGTACAGGCAACTGATTGTCTTGGACAGTTGCTGTTTGAGCATGTTATGCTGTTCTTTCAAGAACAGTCTGTAAATTAAATGTCAAAGTCAGCAGGTAGAAAACAGATTTACGCGTACGCTTCAACTTCTTCCTTCGTAATTTTGCCTCGGTAAACCTGTGCTACTTTGAGACGTTATGCAAAAGGTTTCCAAGGGTTTCCAAGGGTTTTAAGACAAAAAAATCATCATTTGCATTTAACTTGACCTATTTTCTGACTGACGTGGTTTGCGACTAACTGTTACCGTCGATCATACACCTAACTGCTTAGATGACCTATCTGAGTTTGCGTTTATCTTGACTGGTCCCTTTTAAAGCTTTCTCTCATCATAAATGCCATGTATGTTCTAAAGACTAGATATTTTTTCATGACATTTCTCTGTACTGTAATTCTATTTTCTACTGTGTTGTTTTGAAACCTCTTACCAGTTGCCATCTACTTAATGTCCCTGCATTCCCTCAATGTTTCCGTGGACTTTCATGTCAAAGATTGTACATTATTGTAATGTAACAAATACTGTCGATTGCTTTTTGAGCTTCAAAGGTTGAAAAAGACCTTTTTTTTGTGTCAATTTATGAGGCAATGAGTCATGTTATTTTACAAGTATGAGATTGTCATAGGAATGGCTGGAAGCAAGACTCTCATGGAAACCATTTGCATCTTGCTTTTGTCCGAGTTTTGCACCTAGTCATCGATAATTTTTTTAAAAAAATGTTTTTGGAGTTGTTGGGTTTTGTTGAAGGTTTTTTTTTGGGGGGGGGGGATTTTTTTTTAAATTTGAATTTTATTGTTGTTGTTTTGTTCTTTCTATCATTGTGTGGGTATATGAACAAACCATTGGTTGTCGGTGAGATTTATCCAACTAGTCCCTGATTGAGATTGAGATGAACTAGTCGCGGCACATCATTTATCGCAACGTGCAAGCTGCTTTACCTTGCAGGTCTGACATGTTTTCCTCACCTCCCATAACTGTAAGTGTCCTTGACGTGGCATAATGTGGCACAGTAACACATGAAGATCAGTCTGATCCGCCTTTTCCATACTCGCCACATACTGATTTCATATATTCTAAATAGTTGTGAATCGAAAGAATGGAAATGATTCATATGAACAAAGGAAAGAAAGGCAACAGTCATCAATATTTTCCCTGAAACAAATATCGCGGCCCTCCCCCACCCCTGAAGTCTTCATTTGTTAAGTGTATTTGTTCATATCATGCAATGTTTTTTAGCGATACCAGTGAGGAGGCAGAACTGAAACTTTTCTAACGTCTTTGTAAGTCGAAAGATACGTATGTTGTCAGTTGTATTGTTTAGAGGTGATATTGTTTTTGGATGGAGACGTATTTGTCCTGTCGTCTGTAGTTTGTCAAACAGTCTTCACCTTTTTATCCCAGAAGTATTCTCTTCTTTTCTTCCTACTTTCGACATTTACATACAGTGGACTTTGCTTTAAGTGAAGGGGAAAAATGTCTCATTGAAACCAATCTTTCTAAACTGCAGCTCAGGAGATCATCACAAGAAGTTCAGGGCAGTCACTATACTATATAGGACTTAATGGAGTTGCATTAGGGTAGAGTGGGCCCCATTGCGTTGATGGTTCAAATTGGTGCAGAATAGCGCATGTTGCTTTGTGTCACAGAAGGAAGGAATGACTCAATCACTATGTTATTTGTTTGCAGCCATTGTTGTGTAAAAAGATAGAAAAGTGACAAATCAGGGATTATTTTTAATAATCTGGTTTTTTTATGCATGTCTCCCTAAAATCATGGAAGCGAAGTTCACTGTTCGTGCTTCATTCTCTAATCCGGCTCTCACACACACACATACTTTTTGACTGACACAGCAGATATGCTTCGTACATTCCAGAAATTTCCTTCAGCAGGTGTTTGAGAAAATGTTTTGGGTACTGAATCAGGACAGGCTTGTCTGTTGATGAGAGATTTTGTTGTCAATCCCACCCCAGCCTTTGGAAGAAAACAAGTAAGTCTTTGTTGATACAAATAAAACAAGTAAGTCTTTGTTGATACAAAGAAAACAAGTAAGTCTTTGTTGATTAAATCTTTGTTGATACAAATAAAACAAGTAAGTCTTTGTTGATTAAATCTTTGTTGATACAAATAAAACAAGTAAGTCTATGTTGATTAAGTCTTTGTTGATACAAATAAAACAAGTAAGTCTATGTTGATACAAATAAAACAAGTAAGTCTATGTTGATTAAATCTTTGTTGATACAAATAAAACAAGTAAGTCTATGTTGATACAAATAAAACAAGTAAGTCTCTGTTGATTAAATCTTTGTTGATACAAATGTTTTCTTTTGGGTTTTGTTTCAGATTTAATTTATTCTTGTGTACTGTAGGAGAACTTTGGCGTCTGCGATGTTAAGGATATGTCCTTTGGCCTTGTGTCGAAAAGATAGAGAGAAATCAGACATATTTTTTGCTATGACTTCAACGCTTCAACTAACATATTTGTGAGGCAGCGTGGTGGAATCAGGCTCTCGTCAATTTTTGGGCATGTTGAGTTATTGGTATCATCTTAAAGCTTGTTCACTTGTCTTAATTTGAATTTGGTTGAAAAAAATATCGATTTATCTTGAATACAAGTCGAGATATTTGTGAATGAAGAATGTGGGCGGGGGTCACCTCTTCTGTAAAGATTTCTCAGTGTAGTCAGGGAACAGAAGACTTACTTCTTCTTCTTTGCCTGATGGGCAAAAGACTTCTACTACAGATGATCTGTTGTCTAATACAGTGTGATGTTTTTTATGATGCAATGCTGTTGCCTTAGCTCTTTTTGGGCTTTCTGCTAGGTTCACTCCACTGGATGCTCAGGAGTGCATTGAGTGCCCAGCTCTTTAAAGGCAAAGCAATTGTAACTGCACGTATCATGATTTGGATAAAACTGTGCTAGATCAAGTGTTCATGCTTATAATTTAAATCAGTCTCTTTGATAGCTTAACCAGTTTTGAAAACTGCTTGATGTATATTGGATATAGATTCATCGACCTGCTTTTGACACTACACGAGAAAGATATGGGCAAGACTAGTGTAAAAAAAAAAAGTGGATAAAACAAAAATATTCAATAATCTCTGATGTTCACTCTGCCTTGTAACTGGCATTTGGTGAAGGTAAAGTACACTCAAACATGTGCTTCGGTACATAGGGATACTTACTTACTTACTTACTTTACTTTTCCGATCCAGCGGCCATTTGGGTTCTAGCCCTTCGGTCTGTGGTACATAGGGATAAGGTAAATGTCTTGTATAAAGTAGAGATATACTCAGAATATTTTAATACTTTGCATTCTGTTGCTGATTTATGTCATACACGTATCATTTTTCTTTAGGGTCAACCAATAAAATGGGGACAGACAGAGTTCCTCATTGTGTGACAGCGATGATGTTCTAGTTCTGTCAAACTTATCCCAGACCCTCACCCATTGTGGAGCAGAATACGGCTGTAAGCTGACAAAACACCTTTTTCCATTTTAGCGCCAAAATTTTGTATTTGTTAAATCGAAAGTCTGATTAGTTACCCTAATTGGGTGAGAAAAAAATCAAAGTGAAACTGTGACTAGTTTTTGAATGAATTAGAATTGAAATTTCAGAATGACTCTATTTTTCAATGGTTACGCTGAGAAAAAAATCTGTTTTTCTCGATTTAAAAAAAATCTCTTTTTCTCAATACTGCTGTGAAGAAAAAGGCATTATGTCAGCTAACAGCAGAATAGTGTTTGTTTTAGACAAATGGTCCTATTGGACAGTGTTATAATTTTTTTAAACCTCAAGGAGGAACTGGAAAATGTTCCGTTGTACAAATGATTGTTTTGGACAGGTGGTTGTTAAAGCAGGTTCGCCCCCCCCCCCCCCCCCCCGGGCAGTGCCACTGACTGAAGTGTCTTTAGGCCATTCCCAAAGGGGGGACATTTCTCGATCAAGCATAGTAGAATTGTAAATGGGCTGATTCAACATGTCACGCTCGTAACTGTGCCTGATCTACAACAGGGAACTGCTGCTTTTTCTTTCTTGATCCTTACTATCGTCATTTTCTTCTACTTCTTTTGTATGTTTGTCACTCTCTTGTGACCTGCTATTTCCGGGGTGCCTTGATAGTCGAAGCTGACCTTGTGCTGTTGAAGCGAGAGAGGTAAGCAGAGTAAGTCTGATTCCCTGTAAAGACTTCTCTGTTGACACCCACCCCTTGGCGCTCATATGACCGTATGCAGTTGCGAGCGCCGTAAAACCCTCTACTAAAAAAAAAAGACAAGAGATAATGATACATGAAAGCTGCTGAAAGAAAAATGAGTGATTTGAAAATGGGTTGTTTTGGGGGTTTTTTACTTTAGAGTCAACATGTAGTAAAATGAGGACAAAAGGAGTTACTCATATGTGTGACATTGACAATATTCTAAAACAGTCAAATCTGTCCAAGACAACCATACAAACATTTTCAAGCAGAAAAGTGGTTGTCTTAGACTGATGGTCCTATTGGACAGCGTTCTATTTTTTTTAAACCACAAGGAGGAACTGGAAAATGTTCCATTGTACAAATGATTGTCTCTTGGACAGATGGTTGTTAGGGAAGGTTAGGCTGTACTTTTTCCATGTTTTCCAATTATCTCCGGTGTGATATTCTGCCTTCTAACTTCTGAAGCTGCTCTAGTCCGTTCCTTACCTCGTGTGTTCAGTCAAGAGTAAAAATGAGTGATTATTAATTATATCTTTGCATGTTTTCCTTTGAAAGTCTTTATGTCTCCAAAATAAACCTACTCATTTTTAATGTATAGCAGCTCAGCCAAGTTTTTGACACCATCTATCTATGGCATGTGAGCGAGGCATTGCGCTGCCAAGAGCGAAATGCTCACAGCTAAAGGGATTTGAAAACAACAACAACAACATCTATGGCATGTTGATCCATGATCATTCCCATTTTGATCTTTCTCTGCAGATTACCAAATGTTTCCTTAGTCTAGAAGGTGGATGGAGGGTGGTAGCTGGTGGTTGGAGGGTGGTAGCTGGTGGTTGGAGGGTGGTAGCTGGTGGTTGGAGGGTGCTAGCTGGTGGTTGGAGGGTGCTAGCTGGTGGTTGGAGGGTGCTAGCTGGTGGATGGAGGGTGCCTCTGATAGGTCCTTCTTCTTTCCTCTGTTGTTTCTTTGTCTTTCTTACTTTTTCTCTGCGCTGAATGAAATGAGCGTCAGTGTCTGTGTACTTGTCTTTGCTCTAACAAACACATCACAGCCTGTCTTATCTAGGCTCCTCTCCTAGCACTCGTACCTTTGTGATCCTGTCTAACTGCTCGCTATAATTTCCTTTATTTTACTCTCTTTACGTGGGTGGTTGACGGGTGCTCTAGTGCGGTTTACTCCTTCTTTCCTATCACAATCCATCATCCTTATCTCCCCTCCTTCTTTTTTGAGTTTGTTACTCTCTTGTAACGCCTCTAATCTTCTGCACTTATGTGACCTTATTGTGTTGCAAGTGCCGTAAAACGTACTAAAACTAAACCTCTCTTTACCATGCTGGCTACCACGAGGTCTCCTCCTTGGATGTTCAAAGTCGTCGTCAGTCAATGATGAATGAGAATTGCCTATTATTATTATTACTTCCAGCACTTCGCTGCTATCATGTGTTAATCGCGAAAAATGGAGAACATTTTTTTCCCCAAAAGATTCCCTGCATATTGCAGTGTAGCTTGAAAGGAACTACCTATCTCAGCGTTGGGAGTCCGGCGCCTTTACGTACATGTAGTGCATGTAGTAAAGTAAGCAGCTCTAAGTTACCTCCAAACACATTTTCCTCAGGAAATTGCTCGGTTTTATTCAACATTGCGTTGTTTATTTCTGTTACTTTCCTTTGACTCAGATTTTGAGGCAATACACTTTCAAACTCTCTCTGATATTTGTCATTGAAAGAGATTTTCATCAGTCGCTTTCGTTTGTCATGCCAAAACTTTTGATTTATCCAATCCCTGAGCCTCAACTGTTTTTTCAACTGATGCCTGAGGTTACGAGGAAGAGAAAAATTCAATTCCATGGTACGTAAATTTTTTTGTTCAATTAATGCAGGTGGAAGAAGTGTTTAGGAGATATGCTATAAGCAGGAGAGTCAATTTGTTCCTCAAGGATTATAATTTATTCTTCTTGAAGTTCGTTCCAAAAACCCCAGGACATAGTTTGTATAAGCAGCCTTTCGTTCATGCTTTTTAACACACTTTCAAAATGGTCTTGAAACATCGAGAGTTTGTCCAATTGAGCTCTTTGCTCCTCCCTATCCTCAACTGTCATGGCACATGTGTACATTACAGCCATTGTAGATCATCATCATCATTGCCTTTCTCACCCTGGACCAGGATATACACCACGAACAAACACTCTCCACCTTTCCCTATCCCGGGCTAGTCGCTTGATGTCACTCCACATCTTCCCACTTTTCTGTACATCTATTTCTGTGACTCTTCTCCAGGTTCCACGAGGTCTTCCCCTTGATCTTTTACCCTGTGGGTTCCAATCTAACACTTTTCTTGTTATGCAGCTGCTTGACTTCCTGAGAGTGTGTCCAATCCATCGCCAACGTAGCCATTTGTAGAGCTGGGGGGGAAAAGTGCCAACTTCCCCCCCCCCCTCCCCCCCCCCCAAATTACAATTATTTGAGAAATAAATATGAATCATGATCATTTCAATAGAGCTGTTTTGCTGTAAGCTCGAGGTTTGTTTGCTCGCAATTCTTACCCCGTTTGATCCCCTATGTCAGTCAAATGTTGGATTGTTATCAAACTCTGTTGTAGGTTGTGAATATTTCGGATAAAGTGGATGTATTTGAATATTGTTCTCCTATGTGATGTGTGACACAGTGTGTTGTAGATTGTTGGAAAATCTCATTAAAATGTCTGTTGAACAACACGGTGTGCAATTCCTTCTTTTTTTGCTTGTCTGAAAAATAAGATGTGTACGATATTATTATATCTACATAATTTATCTGCCCGCGTCGTTTTAGGCAAGACAAATTCTGAAATTATGCAAACTGAGCCCAAAAATGTGAAATTATGCGATTCTGTTAAATTTTAACAAAGAATGATAAAGGAAAATAATCAGAAATTATGAAAAAAAAGATCAAATTTTGCTAAATTATGCAGGGTGCATAAAACCATGGGGACAGATTTATATCATTTAGGTGAGCTCCAACCCTGCCTGTCAGGACCAACCTGGGATGGAGAGGAATACAACACATCCCATGTGGGTTGGTGGGTGCTCTGGTGGTGGTTTGCTCCTTCTTTCATCAAACTTCTATCGTCCTTATCTCTCCTCCTTTTTTGTGTATGTTACTCTCTTGTAACACCTCTAGAGCTATTCTTCGGCACTTATATATGACCTTATTGTGTTGCAAGTGCCATAAAACTCTTACTAAAACTAAAACAACATCCCACCAGAAAGAAAGACAGAGATGCTCGATAAAATTGTTCTCCTCAAGAATAGAACTCGCGGAGCGTGGCAGTGAAGTGCCTTACCATTACACCACAGACGCTGATCTTTTTTGTCTGTTCCTGCAGGTGGATGAAAGTTCCACGAGTAGATCTTACTTCTGAATTATGTTTGTCTATCTGTGAGATGTTTCGGAACAAAGCGATGAAGACAAGAAATGGAGAACATGACAGAGAGTCTATATTGTCAAAGGTACAACATCTTGGAAGTCTCGAGAGCAAGTTGTGCACGTTAAAGATCCCTTGATTGTCTTAAAATCGATAAGAGTAGGCTTCAGCTGCCACCCAGGCAAAATTCAAAATTAATTCGTACCAAACTGAAAATGCTTTTTCATACTTTATGTGCCCAGGGCACTCATATGACCTTTACACAATTGCAAGCACCATAAAGATTAAAACACTTGCCAAAAAAAAAATATGATTTTAAAAAAAAAGGTACAAAAATTTTTTTAATAAACAGGACAACACCATGACCTAGGCGAAAGATTGTTGTGAAGAGAAATAGGAACATGTTTATTCATTCAGTCTTTTCAGCAGAAAATAGAATAAATACCACAAAATACATTGTGCATTGTTTCAAAAAAACTGCCTCCTCCACATAAGAAAGATGGACACACCACTGATATGTTGATACAAGTAAATTTACATCTTTTAACACATCATTTCTGTGTGTGTATAACACAATTATACTAAGATTCCTAATGGACGGCTTCACTTTCATGATATTGTCAAACATGGACAAAAATAGTTGAAAAGAATATTATCACAGGCGGCAACACCAACCGTACCTAAGTACGATGGGAATAAAACAAAACTAATAAGAAAAAAAACAACCATTACATAGTTTAGCTTTCTGAGCCAGACCCAACAAATAACATAGAAAATATTTAAGGGTAAAACGAATATACAAAGGTTGACTCCTATATATATCAGACAAACATTTGAGCCGACACAACTGTAACTTAAACTGTTCTTTTCACTAAGTTTACAACAGAGGGGCATTCCTTTAGCGGTCACTTCAACACATTCAGTAACACACACACCCACAACACAACAAAAGCTGGCCTGGTTGTGTCCAAAGAGCAAGAGGACGGAACCTTTATCTCTCTTCCCCTTTTTTCATTTCATTTTTATTATTTTCTGTCGTTCTTGTTGGGTGAACAGGTTGATGAGAAACGTGGATCCAAAGTCCTCCTCCCAAATGCTTCAGCCCCAACATACTGTACTCCCCCACCAACTTCTAAAGAGATGTAAGTTTATTTTTAAATTAAATTGTCAGTTTTAGAAGTTATACTCGCAGTATATATTTATTTATTTACATACACATACACACATAATCCAGACAAACCTTTCAATAAAATACTCTTACCAGCAACCTCTTCCCCTCACTCACACACACACACACACACACAAACACACACACACAGATACATCGCCAAATACAGAAAAACTCTCTCAACTTTTCTCCACACCAACAAAACCCAAACACTCACAACCCCTCCACCTCCCCACTAGGACAACACTCCTAACACACACACCTA
>NW_004798215.1:63180-64429 GCF_000002075.1 Aplysia californica | reverse complement strand
TGTGGCATTCGCACACAAGCAGAACGCATCATGTGATAGGCCAGCCTAGTCTAGATTATCTAGGCCTACCACGCCTCTCACTTCTCCGATGCGGGGATGGAGAGCTCATAGTGCTGCACTGTGATGGACGGAGCGAATGTGTGACGTGGGCGGGGTGTGG
The DNA here is from genome assembly GCF_000002075.1 of Aplysia californica. Classification (NCBI taxonomy): domain Eukaryota; kingdom Metazoa; phylum Mollusca; class Gastropoda; order Aplysiida; family Aplysiidae; genus Aplysia; species Aplysia californica. The sequence goes on along the minus strand of NW_004798215.1, from coordinate 64,269 downwards.
TGTGTTCCCATTGTGCGCAAGCAGACGCAACGCACCACAGGGTGTGGTGGGGTGGGGGACAACACAGCGAGCGAGTTAGCCTAGAGAACTTTCTTTCTGATCGCCAACACCGAGCTGTCAATATCGCTAGCGTTTGAGAAAGAAAGCTAATTCGACTTTTGATCAAGTAAGACTTAAAGGTTATGTTGAACCAAATCATCATCAGGGGAGATAGCAAAAAGAAATAAACCGAAAACCAGACTCATAGATTAGGCCTACTTTACTATTTCCCTTGAATTTATTACTGGGTCCCTTATAAAGAGAATTTTGCTATAACGGACATTTGGCACCGGTCCCATCCCTCTCGTTATAACAGGATTCCACTGTAGAAATTGAATGGGGAAAAAGGAGGAAACCCCATCAAAGTACCCACCAACCTTCATTTGATTCAGAAAACGTCAATTCACTCTCAGAAAAAGCAAGCCGACCCACCATACAGAAATATCACTCAAAACTTTCATGACTCAAACGCAGAGAGAAAAGAAGGCTTGCTTGAAACAAACCTTTGAGGAAATGGTCTTTACAATTCCTAGCATGCTGAAATGATGTAATTTCATTACTACATGGTCATGAATCCACAGCATTATTTTCTGCAGTATCCTAGGCTTTGAACGCATGTAAACAGAACAGTAAACCATCCGGAACGATACAGAAGCAAGATCCTTTCCTTCTTACTGGGGAACTTGTCACAGGGTTTTGTTTCAACTACCCCACAGTTCAAAGGAAAATAATTTGACACGCTAAACAAGCAACTTTTTCTATAATCTACCTACTGTCTTTCGTCAGCAATTTCACAAACTTAAATTGACAGGCTCTGGCCTCAAGTTTGACACTGGCACAATTCAAACACATCCTTCAAAGATGTTCCATATTCTAAACGCCAAACTCGACAGGAAACAGGAAAAGCACCGATAAAGCCACAGAACAGGTGCACAGAACAAGAAGCAGAAAAACTGGAAAGAAAATCAAATACAAAAATTTAAACCCCCTCCAAAACAGCAAGAGGTGGAGGGGGAAAGAACTCCAAAACTGCAGGAAGGGAAAAAGGGG
>NW_004798215.1:58047-62090 GCF_000002075.1 Aplysia californica | reverse complement strand
CCCCCACTCACCCTTGAGTCCAATCCACTCACCTCTGCTCACTGCCGGCAATGACTAACTAGAACACACCCCCACACGCCCCTCTCTTCCCCTCCCACCCACTCACCTCTAAGTCCTTCCAAACCACTCACCTCTACTCGCTGCAGGCAATAATGATGAGCTGGAACATGCTCCTCTCTTCCCCTCCATCCTCCACCACCCACTCACCTCTGCTCACTGCCAGCATTAATGAGCTGGAACACGCCCATACACGTCCCTCTCTTCCCCTCCCACCCACTCACCTCCGAGTCCCTCCCCTCCACCCACCGACCACCCACTCACCTCTGCTCACTGCCGGCAAAAATAAGCTGGAACACACCCCCACACGCCCCTCTCTACCCCTCACCTCTGCTCACTGCGGGCAATGATGAACTAGAACACGCCCACACAAGCCCCTCTCTTCCCCTCCCACCCACTCACCTTTGAGTCCCTCCCCTCCACCCACCAACCACCCACTCACCTCTGCTCACTGCCGGCAATGATCAGCTGGAACACACCCACACACGCCCCTCTCTTCCCTTCCCAGTACTCCGGGTTAGGGTCCAGTCGCTCCAGGACGTCGAAGGCCTTAGCAGCGTAGTAGAACTGGCCCATCTGATTGGTAGAAATTAGGACAAAATTGTAGCATGGATGCAAGTCTAAATCATTAGCAGCATTCACCATTTCATTCAAGTATTACCACCAAAAAAATAATATAAAATAAAAAAGTAAAAAAAAAGCAACCTTTCGTTATTAACTATAACAATTCTAAGAACATATTTCTCAGCAACTGATTAGGAGACTTCTTTCTTCCCACTTTTCTCAGATTGCTGATAAAAACTATCTGGCATGACATAATCTTGTGACACACACTTGGCAGCATAATAGAGCCAACACATCTGATAGTTCGAAATACTACAGTTGAAATGCTCAGACTGAAAACCATTCATTTTTTATAAACTCTTTCCTAACCTTTGTGTCAAAAGTAATTTCAGTTCAAATGTTTCGGTTGACCATAAAAAAAATTTATTATCAGATATACCTTCAATGTATTATATAATTGCCTTGGACTCATATAAATGGAATTATAATTATCATCAAATATTACTTATTTGTATAATCATTATTATTCTAAAAAGAAAAATGACACGTGACATTTGATAAGTTTTTGAAGAACAACACTCTCATAATTGTACAAAGCAAACAGAATTCTTTCTTACTGTTCACCAGAATTGTTGAAAATTGTACGTAGAGTGTTCATTTTACATTATAGTGTCACCAGTGTTAACTAGAATTGTGTTAAAGCATAGTTTGAGACAAAAAAAGTTTGACCTACCTTGTAGCAGTCGTTGGCAATGAGCTGTAGCAGACTGAAGGACTCGCCGGACGTCTCCATCTTGAGGTACAACTCCCACGCTAGCCGCGCCTTTCTGTTCATGATGTCTGAGAGAGGGGGGAAGAAAAAGCCACAGAATAAAATCCGTTGTCGGAGTAGCGCCATCAAAAGACAGGAATCGTTGGGAAAAAAATACAGTGACAGTGCAGCCTCTCTAGAACGACCTTCGGAACAACGACATCCTTTTTATAGCGACATGGTGTCTTTTTTCCTTATATATATATGAGTAGTAATTTTTGTTTGCCTCTCTGTAACGACAACTCCCTATACGAGATTTTTTGTCTGGTCCCGACACAATCGTCATAGAGGGGCTGCACTGTGTGTTGAAAGACATGGGAAAGGAAAAGGAAGAAGATTCAATTGTCAGAGGTAGGGCCTACTCCGATCCAATCAAACGACAAGAATCATCAGGAAAAACAATGTTTTACAAGATATGTGGAAAGACGAGGAAGAAAGAGAAAAAGTAAACAGCAATTCATAGACAGCAACTGAATTGTCATTTAGGGTGTTCAAAACCTACAATTTAAACATGTTTTTTGTTTTTTTTTACAGAAAGTAAGTGCCGGAAAAGATATACATAACAGAACAGAACAGATTTGGGTAAAAGAAGCACTGAAAAAAACACCTAAAGGATGACACAACACCAGAGCAATCTAGTTTTTATATGAACAATAATAAATGCTCAAGTGAAGATTCTGATTTGAGAAACTTCTCCCCTCCCTCTCCCTCCCCCTCTCCCTCTCCATTAGTCTGTTGACCAAAACAAAAACAAGCAAACAAACCTCCCCCCCCCCCACCCTCCCCCCCTGCCCCATTTTCTCAAAACTTTAACCAATGACTTTGACTGTTGTGGAATGAGACTGAGGAAATGATGGAGGTCTCAGTCACAGCAGACAGAGAGGCATACATGCCACTAAAGTATCAAAACAATTTCTCTCACACGAGGAAATGTGAGTAACAAGATCCACACGGCCGCAGATGGAGCACCAAAGAAATACAAAACAAAACAACCCAAACCATATTAAGTGAAACATCTCACTTACATGTCCTAGCCAGCCAGCTGAGGTATGTGTAGTCATTTTTCGTTTTCTCATTCTGAATCAGGAGGAAAATCTAGACGCAAAGAGGAAAAAAGCAACACAATGACCCAAAAAAATAGAAAACCTCAAAGATTTTGTACTGCACGTGCTTGGAACACTGTCATGATCCATCTACTTTAAATACTTCCATTCTAATCAATTCACAAATTTTAAAAATGTCACATGACATGTACGTTCAATGTTTTATTAAGTTGTGAAATCAAGTTGGAAACACATCCAATATTACAACAGAGAGTACTTATTCAGTAAAACACATCTAATATTACAAGAGAGAGTACTTATTCAGTAAAACACATCTAATATTACAAGAGAGAGTACTTACTCAGTAGCTGCTTCCATCAACAAACATACATTTAAAAAATCTGTTGCCTCAAACGTTCTCCCATCATACATTTTAAAAAATCTGTTGTATCAAATAGGGTTAACCCTGCAAATGTTATCCTTCATTCTCTTCTCTCCTACCTCCTCCGCCTCCTTGAAGTTGCCCACCGCGGCCTTGGCTTGGGCGTAGTTGAAGTTGAAATTGTCATCATTGTAGAAATAGCTCTGAAATGTGGGAGACAACAAAATTAGGTCAACTTAATCTATAATCAGAAAGTTACCTCTTCTAGCAAGTGGTACGACAAAATATACAGATGCAGGCACCATTGGTAAACCTGTTCGTGCAGTTATTAAGAGTTATGGGAATTGGTTATCATGAAATGCCAGATCTACAACACACATCGATAGTCGCTGCTAGCCACTCCTTTCTCTGATCACCTTGGGTGCTCTCAAAAAAAAAAACTACTAAAAAATCCACTAGCAATGCATCAGTAACTTATGGCAATAACAGCTTACCTTGATTGAGTTCAGATAAATCAACACATCCTCAAACTGTTTGAGAAGGAAGAAACAAGACGCCATACACTGCCTTCCTGGGATGGTGTCTGGAAACAAGGATGGAAATATACGATAAATTACTGGTACAATAAATATAATAATATGAATAAGCAAAAAATGTTTCAGACAATCCATCGCTACATTGTATATATACTAAGGATGGAAATATACAACAAATGACTTGTACAAAAATATATGAATTTTAGTTTTAGAAGAGGTTTTACGGCGCCCGCAACTGCATAAAGTCATATGAGCGCCAGAATATTAGAGGTGTTACAAGAGAGTAACAAACATAAAAAAAGAAGAAGGGGAGATAAGAACGATAGATATTTCATAGGAAAGAAGAAGCAAGCCATATCAGAGCACCCGCTAACCATCCACTAATATATGAATAAACAGAAACGTTTAGTTTAGACAAACCGTCACTACCAAGGACAGAAATATACAACAAATTACTGATACAATAAATACATATATCTATAAAGAGCAAAAGTTTAAGAAAAACTTCAGCTACGTACACTTCGTTATAACACTTGTAGGACACGCAGGACAAACAGAGAGCAGCAGTAAGGAACATACAAAATGTCACCATAACTACACAGTGAGTCCATGCAATCATACAAAATGTCACCATAACTACATAGTGAGTC
>NW_004798215.1:52065-57947 GCF_000002075.1 Aplysia californica | reverse complement strand
TAACAATTCTAAGAACATATTTCTCAGCAACTGATTAGGAGACTTCTTTCTTCCCACTTTTCTCAGATTGCTGATAAAAACTATCTGGCATGACATAATCTTGTGACACACACTTGGCAGCATAATAGAGCCAACACATCTGATAGTTCAAAATACTACAGTTGAAATGCTCAGACTGAAAACCATTCATTTTTTATAAACTCTTTCCTAACCTTTGTGTCAAAAGTAATTTCAGTTCAAATGTTTCGGTTGACCATAAAAAAATTTATTATCAGATATACCTTCAATGTATTATATAATTGCCTTGGACTCATATAAATGGAATTATAATTATCATCAAATATTACTTATTTGTATAATCATTATTATTCTAAAAAGAAAAATGACACGTGACATTTGATAAGTTTTTAAAGAACAACACTCTCATAATTGTACAAAGCAAACAGAATTCTTTCTTACTGTTCACCAGAATTGTTGAAAATTGTACGTAGAGTGTTCATTTTACATTATAGTGTCACCAGTGTTAACTAGAATTGTGTTAAAGCATAGTTTGAGACAAAAAAAGTTTGACCTACCTTGTAGCAGTCGTTGGCAATGAGCTGTAGCAGACTGAAGGACTCGCCGGACGTCTCCATCTTGAGGTACAACTCCCACGCTAGCCGCGCCTTTCTGTTCATGATGTCTGAGAGAGGGGGGGAAGAAAAAGCCACAGAATAAAATCCGTTGTCGGAGTAGCGCCATCAAAAGACAGGAATCGTTGGGAAAAAAATACAGTGACAGTGCAGCCTCTCTAGAACGACCTTCGGAACAACGACATCCTCTTTATAGCAACATGGTGTCTTTTTTCCTTATATATATATAAGTAGTAATTTTGGTTTGCCTCTCTGTAACGACAACTCCCTATACGAGATTTTTTTCTGGTCATAGAGGGGCTGCACTGTGTGTTGTAAGACATGGGAAAGGAAAAGGAAGAAGATTCAACTGTCAGAGGTAGGGCCTACTCCGATCCATCAAACGACAAGAATCATCAGGAAAAACAATGTTTTACAAGATATGTGGAAAGACGAGGAAGAAAGAGAAAAAGTAAACAGCAATTCATAGACAGCAACTGAATTGTCATTTAGGGTGTTCAAAACCTACAATTTAAACATGGTTTTTTTTTGTACAGAAAGTAAGTGCCAGAAAAGATAGACATAATAGAACAGAACAGATTTGGGTGAAAGAGGCACTGAAAAAAAACCCTTAAAAAATTACACAACACCAGAGCAATCTAGTTTTTATATGAAAAAATAATAAATGCTCAAGTGAAGATTCTGATTTGAGAAACTCCCCCCCCCCCCCCTCCCCCATTTTCTCAAAACTTTAACCAATGACTTTGACTGTTGTGGAATGAGACTGAGGAAATGATGGAGGTCTCAGTCACAGTAGACAGATAGGCATACATGCCACTAAAGTATCAAAACAATTTCTCTCACACGAGGAAATGTGAGTAACAAGATCCACACGGCCGCAGATGGAGCACCAAAGAAATACAAAACAAAACAACCCAAACCATATTAAGTGAAACATCTCACTTACATGTCCTAGCCAGCCAGCTGAGGTATGTGTAGTCATTTTTCGTTTTCTCATTCTGAATCAGGAGGAAAATCTAGACGCAAAGAGGAAAAAAGCAACACAATGACCCAAAAAAATAGAAAACCTCAAAGATTTTGTACTGCACGTGCTTGGAACACTGTCATGATCCATCTACTTTAAATACTTCCATTCTAATCAATTCACAAATTTTAAAAATGTCACATGACATGTACGTTCAATGTTTTATTAAGTTGTGAAATCAAGTTGGAAACACATCTAATATTACAACAGAGAGTATTTATTCAGTAAAACACATCCAATATTACAAGAGAGAGTACTTATTCAGTAAAACACATCTAATATTACAACAGAGAGTACTTACTCAGTAGCTGCTTCCATCAACGAACATACATTTGAAAAATCTGTTGCCTCAAACGTTCTCCCACCATACATTAAAAAATATCTGTTGTATCAAATAGGGTTAACCCTGCAAATGTTATCCTTCATTCTCTTCTCTCCTACCTCCTCCGCCTCCTTGAAGTTGCCCACAGCGGCCTTGGCTTGGGCGTAGTTGAAGTTGAAATTGTCGTCATTGTAGAAATAGCTCTGAAATGTGGGAGACAACAAAATTAGGTCGGGGGGGGGGGGGGGGGGAGATAAACACAAATCAGATGAACTTAATCTATAATCAGAAAGTTACCTCTTCTAGCAAGTGGTACGACAAAATATACAGATGCAGGCACCCTTGGTAAACCTGTTCGTGCAGTTATTAAGAGTTATAGGAATTGGTTATCATGAAATGCCAGATCTACAACACACATCGATAGTCGCTGCTAGCCACTCCTTTCTCTGATCACCTTGGGTGCTCTCAAAAAAAAAAACTACTAAAAAATCCACTAGCAATGAATCAGTAACTTATGGCAATAACAGCTTACCTTGATTGAGTTCAGATAAATCAACACATCCTCAAACTGTTTGAGAAGGAAGAAACAAGACGCCATACACTGCCTTCCTGGGATGGTGTCTGGAAACAAGGATGGAAATATACGATAAATTACTGGTACAATAAATATAATAATATGAATAAGCAAAAAATGTTTCAGACAATCCATCGCTACATTGTATATATATACTAAGGATGGAAATATACAACAAATGACTTGTACAAAAATATATGAATTTTAGTTTTAGTAGAGGTTTTACGGCGCTCGCAACTGCATAAAGTCATATGAGCGCCAGAATATTAGAGGTGTTACAAGAGAGTAACAAACATAAAAAAGAAGAAGGGGAGATAAGAACGATAGATATTTCATAGGAAAGAAGAAGCAAGCCATATCAGAGCACCCGCTAACCATCCACTAATATATGAATAAACAGAAACGTTTAGTTTAGACAAACCGTCACTACCAAGGACAGAAATATACAACAAATTACTGATACAAAAATACAGATCTATAAACAGCAAAAGTTTCAGAAAAACTTAGCTACGTACACTTCGTTATAATACTTGTAGGACACCAAGGACAAACAGAGAGCAGCAGTAAGGAATATACAAAATGTCCCCATAACTACACAGTGAGTTAGTGCAATCATACAAAATGTCCCCATAACTACACAGTGAGTCAATGCAATCATACAAAATGTCACCATAACTACACAGTGAGTCAATGCAATCATACAAAATGTCACCATAACTACACAGTGAGTCCATGCAATCAGACAAACTCATTTGCTTCCCCTTGTTGAAGCATGCTTTCTCCCTTGTACGTGGAAGAACAGGGGAATAATTTGTCTTTTGTCTTATGACTCTCAGTTAGTTATGATTCTCAGTAAAAGTCTGGTCGAGGCCTCCTTAAAATGAGTAGAAGGTGGTGGAGAAGGAGAGGGAGGAGACACAAATGGAGACAGAGATGGAGATAAAAAAGGAGAAGGAGATAGAAAAGGAGAGGGAGAAAGAGATAGAAAAGGAGAAGGAGAAAGAGATAGAAAAGGAGAAGGAGAAAGAGATAGAAAAGGAGATGGAGAAAGAGATAGAAAAGGAGAAGGAGAAGGAGAAAGAGATAGAAAAGGAGGAGACAGAGATGGAGACAGAGATGGAAAAGTAGAAGGGGACAGAGATGAAAAAGGAGAAGACGGAGAAGGAGAAGGAGAAAAAGAAGAAGATACATACCACATTCACTGGCAGATCCCCCCACCAGCTGGAAGTACTGCTGGGCTATCTTCATGTGCTCTCTCTGGGGAGGAAAGAAAATCAGATTTAAAAAAAAATATTGGTTGTAGTGTGAGTGGTTGGAAATACAGTACAGTCGAAACTGTCGAAGACGGCCACCAAATGACAAGGAGAATAAGTGATTGATTTGGCGCCAGTGGCCTAGTGGTTAGGCTCTCGGACTCGCAACCGTAAAAGTCGCGGGTTCGAATCCAGTCAGGGGCCCGACGTTGTGTCCCTGGGAAATGCACTTTACACGAATTTTCCTCACTTCACCCAGGTGGGAATGGGTACCCCGCTATAGACAGCGAAAGATCTTGTCAGTTTGTTAGTGTTTGAGCGCTTAATCAGCTGCTTGCACTGTATGCTTCCCGGGAAGCTGAAAATGTTTCGGAGTGTTCTATGGCCTGCTGGGGTAATAATATAGTGCAAAGCGCATAGAGCCTGCTGCTGAGCGGGGATATGCGCTATACAAATGCTATTTAATATCATTATTATTATTAGACAGGTAGACATCTTTGACAGTGTCATTATAATATTTCTAAAACGTATGGGAGGGGGCGCAGGAAGTAGCCTATGGTACAGGAAATTGTCTTGGAGAAAGGTGACTGTCGGAGCAGATTCCACTGTATTGGTTTTTATCCAAACGCTTGAAAGGATTTGATTGGCTAAAATCTAGCTTCGTGAGTAAACCCTATTGAAATTTGTTCAGTTTAGTTTCAGTAGAGGTTTTACGGCGCTCGCAACTTCATAAGGTCATATGAGCACCAGAAGATCAGAACTGTTACAAGAGAGTAACAAACATAAAAAAAGAAGAAGGGGAGATAAGGACGATAGATGTTTGATAGGAAAGAAGAAGCAAACTACACCAGAGCACCCGCCGACCACCCACTTGAAATTTGTGAGCACGAAAAAAAGCAAATAAAACTTGGTATCATCAGCATCATTACATAAGAGTCTTAAATCATATTTTGAAGTTTTGAGAACATTTTTTTTCTTCCAATAGGATGGCAAAATCAGAACCATGACCAGGGCACTCCACACTTTACTATTAAAAACTGGGAAGGGAATAACGAAACAGAGCAAAGCTACATTGTAAGAAGTCTCTCTCTCTCTCTCTCTCTCACTCTTTCTCACTCTCTCTCTCTCTCTCTCTCTCTCTCTCTCTCTCTCTCTCTCTCTCTCTCTCTCTCTGTCTCACACACACACACACACACACTCACATACACACGAACACACACGCTTCATTTATAGCACATCTTTTTTTCAACAATGACCGTTAAGTACACACCGACCCCTGCTCTACCAAACAGTTACCATGACGACCACAAAGTAAAGCACTCACCAACCCCCGCCCTACCAAACAGTTACCATGACGACCACAAAGTAAAGCACTCACCAAGCCCTGCTCTACCAAACAGTTACCATGACGACCACAAAGTAAAGCACTCACCAACCCCCGCCCTACCAAACAGTTACCATGACGACCACAAAGTAAAGCACTCACCAAGCCCTGCTCTACCAAACAGTTACCATGACGACCACAAAGTAAAGCACTCACCAACCCCTGCCCTACCAAACAGTTACCATGACAACAACAAAGTAAAGTACTCACCGACCCCTGCTCTACCAAACAGTTACCATGACGACCACAAAGTAAAGTACTCACCGAGCCCTGCTCCTGTCCCAGGGCGGCGTTCACGACACCTTTGAGGATGTACTCCTGGGGCGTGGTGGGCTCCAGGTCTTTGATCAGATTGTAGGCTTCGGGGATGTCATCTGTGCCAGATTGCGAAAGGTGAGGTGAGGTGAGGTGAGACGAGACGATGAGGTGAGGGGAGGTGAGACGAGACGATGAGGTGAGGGGAGGTGAGATGAGACAAGACAAAATGAGACGAGATAAGGTGAGGTGAGATGAGACCAGGTGGGGTGAGACGATACGATGAGGTGAGACGAAACGATGAGGTGAGGTGAAGTGAGGTGAGGTGAGATGAGGTGAGATGAGATGAGACAAAATGAGACAAGGTAAGGTCAGGTGAAAGGAGACGATTAGGTGAGATGAGACAGTGAGGTGAGGTGAGAACAGATGAGATGAGAG
>NW_004798215.1:49384-51965 GCF_000002075.1 Aplysia californica | reverse complement strand
CTCTCTCTCTCTCTCTCTCTCTCTCTCTGTCTCACACACACACACACACACACTCACATACACACGAACACACACGCTTCATTTATAGCACATCTTTTTTTCAACAATGACCGTTAAGTACACACCGACCCCTGCTCTACCAAACAGTTACCATGACGACCACAAAGTAAAGCACTCACCAACCCCCGCCCTACCAAACAGTTACCATGACGACCACAAAGTAAAGCACTCACCAAGCCCTGCTCTACCAAACAGTTACCATGACGACCACAAAGTAAAGCACTCACCAACCCCTGCCCTACCAAACAGTTACCATGACAACAACAAAGTAAAGTACTCACCGACCCCTGCTCTACCAAACAGTTACCATGACGACCACAAAGTAAAGTACTCACCGAGCCCTGCTCCTGTCCCAGGGCGGCGTTCACGACACCTTTGAGGATGTACTCCTGGGGCGTGGTGGGCTCCAGGTCTTTGATCAGATTGTAGGCTTCGGGGATGTCATCTGTGCCAGATTGCGAAAGGTGAGGTGAGGTGAGGTGAGACGAGACGATGAGGTGAGGGGAGGTGAGACGAGACGATGAGGTGAGGGGAGGTGAGATGAGACAAGACAAAATGAGACGAGATAAGGTGAGGTGAGATGAGACCAGGTGGGGTGAGACGATACGATGAGGTGAGACGAAACGATGAGGTGAGGTGAAGTGAGGTGAGGTGAGATGAGGTGAGATGAGATGAGACAAAATGAGACAAGGTAAGGTCAGGTGAAAGGAGACGATTAGGTGAGATGAGACAGTGAGGTGAGGTGAGAACAGATGAGATGAGAGGAGGTGTGATTTTATTGATCCCCACAAACAAAGAAAAACTTGCCACGACACTCAGTCCAAAACAAAACATCACACCCCTTAACTCCATCACCATCAATCAATCAACAAGAAGGAACCCTGTATAATTTGTGAGGCAGCGTGGTGGAATCAGGCTCTCATCAAAATAATCAAAGTGACAAAACTTGCATTTTTCCGCAGGTTTGTGAATTTTTATAAAATGTTTGTTTTTTGGCTCAACACCTTTCATGCCCATTATAGAACTCATTTCGGTGTGGATTTTTCTGAAAAACGATTAAAGGCACAAAAAATTAAAATTTTCAGTTACCACGGACTCTTAAGCTATGGAAAAAACTAATCTTTGGCGGCCATTTTCAAACTGATTTTACCTCTGAAAACAGGTGACCCCCACCTCCTTCTTTTGCAAATATCTCGACTTGTATTCAAGATAAATGGATATTTTTTTTCATCCAAATAACGAAAAAATGAACAAGCTTTAAGATGATACCAATAACTCTACTTACCTAAAAATTGACGAGAGCCTGATTTCACCACGCTGCCTCACATATGTTTTCATTTATTCTTTTTTTTAAAAACATACGTTCTTGTCACTTATTTTCTTCTTTTTTTTTTTCATTCCATCAACGTGAAGGACAGCTGCATATGTTTTCACTCAATTCAAAAGAAGACACCCCACCTTCTACCAAGGACTCCACTTTAACCCTCTCCATCACCTGCTATCAATCATCGAGGGCCGCACTCAAACACTCCACAAGATAAACCCATCGACTATCAACGGCTTCACTGTGACACTCTATGTTAACCAATAGAATCAGTGGTGGCAAATACAAATTAGGCAATTAGGCCCTTCTTCATTTTTCACAAAATTTCTACTTCTTATAAAAATACGCTGTTGGTGCGATAAAGTAAAAAAAACCAAAAAACAAACAATTTAAGTAGAATACTGAGCAAAGAAGACAAAAGTCTTTCAAAACTTATACTGAAAACTAAACAAATTTCTTTAAAAATATACAAAATAATTCTAATGCTTCCTTGATAACTTACACATAAAAATGTTACGAAAATGGTTTAGGCTAATAATTTATTTTCAAAATGAAACTTCTATGGAAGATTGTAGAAATCAGTAGAAAGTGTTTGTCAGGGGTCTATCTAATAATTAAGAATAATAAAAAGCATTTGTCTTGCACATATACCTGCCCAACAGCAAGCTCTATGAGCTTTATAATCTACATCGACTCCGAAAAAAGCCATTTAGAAAAGTGTCGAATGAATTAGTTCTACACTGTGTGGTCGATATCTAGGGTGAGAAAGGCGATGATGATGGCGATGATGATGGTGATGCTGTTGATGATGTGTTGATGATGGCGCTGACGATGATAATGGTGATGACCATGATAACGACGACTATGACAATGATGATGGTGCTGGTAATAATGATAACGATGAAGAAGATGAAGATGATGATCAAGAAAATGAAGAACAAGACGAGCAAAGACCCGTCATCCCCAACTACCGTCCAGGCCACTCACCTTGTTTGAGGAAATAGATGACCAGGTTGAGTCTGGCCTCGGGAATGACATCGATCAACGGCGGCAACACTTGCAGGGAGCCTTCTCCACTCCTGAACACCACCTGGACCCAGCAGACAGGACAATAATAGTAACAATAATGATAATGATGATGATACACAAATTAATATTAACAAAAATAATATCAATAATCATGATACAGAAATAAAC
>NW_004798215.1:42249-48621 GCF_000002075.1 Aplysia californica | reverse complement strand
CACCTAAATCTATACAAATAAGATCATTCAGGAAATGGGCTTATAGCCTGCCTGTCAGGGTCAATGCAGACTGAGGGGAATACAACATCCCAGTAGAAAGACCGAGATACTTTATGAAAATTTCTAACCCACACATGAATCAAACTCAGGTTTCCTGCATGCGACAGCGAACGAAGCGCCAAACCGCTACACCACATACGTCAGTTTTCCAAGCTTGAGATAGAGCTCTTAGAGGGTAAAACTAAAAGCATATATTTTTTAAAATCGTAAGATGCATCAGCCACTGCTGCAATTACAACAGTTCAAAATAAAGACGTCTGATCATTACCTGATTATGCTTGATGAGATCTTGAGCAAACTGGAATGAAGGTGAGGCCATCTCCTGGAGGGCTTTCAGCTCAGCCTTAAAGTGGTGAAATGACGCAAAAGAAATTTAATAAAAACAAGAGTCACTGATAAAACATCATAACATCAAAGTTCTTTACTTTTACAATTCGAGAGATTCTAAAACATAACACAGAAGATGAATAGACAAGACACACCATTTGTTCCCTAATCTTCTTTAGCATTTTTGTCACATTCTTTCTGTTTTCTTTAAGATGAATGTGTGGATAAATAAATAGTAATTATGGAACATGTTCATACAGCCTGAATTTTCAGAGTTTATGCAGTTTCCAGACAAGTTTCTAAAACACATATCTGATGTAAGCTATTTTTTTTAAAAAAGGTAACTGTGTATTGATGCACAGAAGATTTTAAACATCATGAGTAAACAAATGGGCTCACCTCAGCAGCCTTCCCATTGTAGAGTCTGAAGTGGTTGCAGGCTTTGAGGTTGAGGGCTATTGCGCTGTCCTGAAACTGCTGTAGGTACACAGCTAGCACTTCCTGAAAAAAAGTCAGAAAAGAAACCATCAGACAACCCATCATCCATCATTAGATGTACATGTTCAATGTGACCTTATGCAGTTGCAAGCGCTGTAAAACTCTCACCAAACTCAAACATTAGATGTTGAAGCCTTAGCATTAAAACGACAGAAGCAAGAAAAAAAAAGAAAAAAAAACAAAAAAAGAAAACAGTTCTCTTATCACAATTGGGAAATTCAATCCATCGAGGCATACACATTCATAATTTTGACATGACATAAAAACTTGCAAACACTTTTTCTTACTGCATGATAACAGAGGCAACTGTGCACAAAAGAAAAATGAATTACATTAAGAGTTATCAAGATAAAGTCTCTTTCACAACAACGAGTCAAATTGAGGCACGCGGTGTGAGAAAAGTTTCCAATTTCACAAACCAGAGAAGACACAAACTTGACATGACTGTTTCAGAACTGGAGTAAAACTCACTTGTGAAACGTCGTAGTAGTCGAGTTTGTAGTAACACAACGCAACGTACACATTCAATGCCAAGTAGTCCCTGTGGAAAAAGAACAATAGAAAAGGAGACAATGAAGAAAACAGAAATGAAACTGCACGTGCAGTTTTCCATACTGTGATGTAAATACAGTCAAACCTGTGTAAGGCGGCCACCCATTGTCAAGGAGAAAAGTGGCCGCATAAGACAGGTGGCCGTCTTAGGCAGGACTGATCAAGATGAAGAAAACAAACCCCATTCCCAATCGAAAGTAGCCGCATTATTGTTGTTTTTGTTGCTGTTGTTGTTGTTGTTGTTGGTTTGTATTTTGTTTGTTATTTTTATTTTGTTGCTGATTTTGTGCAAGGGTGACAAAAAAACGAAAGGTGTCGGACAAGGAGGACCGAGAGCTATGGTAAAACAAACATATCGGAAGAACGAGCGACGCTTCTTTCACAAGTCCATGTTGACGTCCATTGTTGCTTTGTTACATACAGACTGGGTAAACAGTGACCACTCATCTCACTTACGATTTGTGTATGAGTTCTGGGCGGGCTTATGGCAATATAAGTAATGGGGGATCAAATGCTTCACTCACCAGCAGCTGGAAATTGGTAGCTATTGGTCAACAGTGGGAGGGGCCTACGCAACATGATCGGTTGGAGGGACTACCTAACAACAACGACAGGTGATTGGATTATGACGGCTCGTCCACAACGCCAGGGGTCAATGCACAATTTATGACAAAACGTAATGGAGCCACTGAGGTGGCCGTCTAAGACAGGTGTTATTGTTCAGGTTGTGTGTTAAAATATGTTGGCCGCGGCCGCGTTGGACAGGTGCCCGTTTTGCACAGTTAAATTATATAGAAAAAACGCAAAGGGGAAATGGAAAGTGGCCGTTGGTTCAGGTGACCATCTTATAGAGGTGGCCGTCAGGGCAGGTTCGACTGTACAGTTGAACCTGTCCATGACACCAGTTACTTGCAACAAAAATTTTAAGAAATAAATACATAAATAAAAAGACAATTATATTAAAATTCAAACACTGATCAGGGACAGAAAAGAAAAACCAATAGAAAAAAAACAAAACTCACCTGTTGTCTAATAAGATTCTCTTAAAACTGAAACACAATCAATAACGAAGAAAAAAAAAACAGGAAAAAATAAAGACCCAAAAAAACCCAAACCAACCCCTCACCTGTTGTCCAACAGGATCCTCTTGTAGATGTCTATGGCCTCCTGGTAGTGGCTGCGGAGGTAGTGGATGGAGGCCAGGGAGAGCTGGTCCTCGATGATGTCCTGAAGGTTCTGGTGAAAGCTCATCAATCGCCGCTCGTCGCCGAACTTGTGGGACAGGTGGAACAAGAGCCGGTTCTGGAGTCTCCCCTTTGGACCTGCTGGAATCACGGGGAAAGGGAAAGCAGCAAACTGTGTACACAACTGGACATTTCATGTATTGGAAAATTACTTGACATTTTTTTTTCTTGTATGGAATAAAGGGGGAAGAGGGAAAGCAGCCAAATGTTTATACAACTTGACAAATTTTGACTTTTTTTTTCTTGTACGAAAAAACGGGGGAAGGGAAAGAAAGCAAACTGTGCGCACAACTGGACACTTCATGCATTATCCAAAATTTGCCTTTTGGGGACATTCCATGAAAACAAAAAGCTGCAGTGACACACGTAACCCCATATGATGACCAGCTAAAAAAAAATTATAACCTGTGATAGAGCCATTATTTTTTTGCTTATTTGTAAGGCAGGAACCCTGCTCTAACTAAAGATGTAAAAATCCCTCCAGTTCTATCACTGTTCAACATTTTTTCAGTGCAATGTATGTCACTGAAATTTCATTTTTCATGGAAAGGCCTATTTTTTCTTGGTCTCCGCACTGGATTAACTGTCCAATTTTTTTTTAAAAAGGAAAACGATTCTCCAAAAAGAAGAGTTCACAGGATCAGTATTTTACAACTGGTCGGAAGAAAAACAGGAAAGAGAGCTCAAGAAAAGATACATTTCCTACAGTAGATCCTACTCTAACAGCCACCTGTCAATCACCTGTTAGAAACGACCACTTCCCACCTAGCCTTTTTTTTTCATGCTATAAAGACACTGTGCAAGACATCCACCTGTCTGATAGACCATTTTTCTCCTCAACAAAGTGGCTGCTAATAATAGCCTTATGAAATACAGCAGCTGACGATACTAACATTTCGCAGCATTTTCATCTGATTCTGGGTACATCCCGAGGAAGAATTGACAGCACGCCAAATACAGCCATACGTCTGGGTTCACACCCTCCCTCTTTGTCAGTCTCTCATACTCCTGAAGGAAAAAAAGCAGGAACATTTTACCGGTCTGTACGTAGACAAGGAATTGCATCCCACCCTCACCAGGTTCAAGGAGGAAAAATTGGAAAGAAATTTTTTTAATCTTAAGAAAACTTCGGTAGTAATCTACTTTACCAATTATCTCAGATCAGGACACAGCAGAATAAAAGAACTGAAATTTGCAAAGCTACATTTTCAATTTTGCAAGAAGCCCTGGTAAAAAAGTAGGCCCATATATAGATCTACCTTGCATAACTTAAATGTGCTGAATGTTGATACTAATACTAAGAGGCATATTATTATTTGGACAAAATGTTTCGACTACTAAGGACTCCTTAATAACTAACATTGCATTTACAAAATTATGTTCCCTGTTACTTTTCTGCTTGCGTTCATTTCAGTAAATTACTGTTCTACCTCGACAAAAGTAATCTTTTACTGCTCTCTAACAAAGGGATGAGTGCCCAAACAAAGCTATGGAACCTGCACATCAAGGCATAGCAACAGTGACAAATTTGCCAACAAATACAACTACAATGCGCAAACAATCAACTTTAAAAAATTGAAAAACAAAATTTTAAAAAAATAAATAAATTACCTCCATTGCACGCTTATAGTCTCCAAGATGAAATGCACAATAAGCTATCCACATGTCTGTCTCCTCATTGCCCTTTCCAGCATTTCTGCTGAACTGCAAAACAACACAGGGACAACATTAACTGCCTCAGCAAATACTCAAAATGTTTGACTAAACTGGCACTAGCTATTCTTGTGTGCCTTTAATTATGGGCACAAATTGAAAAGAACTGACAAAACTAATTTCAATCAATGTAATCATGACATTATGTGACACTCACAATGAAGATTATCTCTGTGAATATTTGAGAAATTCTAAAAACTTTACTTTGAGCAAAAATCGAAAAGTTACATAATAAATGAGATCCAAAATGGTTTTTCTTAAAATTTTGCAAAGCACTCATAAAATGCAGTCGAAATGTTCTAATAAAAGTCTATAAATAAAACTGACCTCAAGGAGAGTAATTGCTCCGGTGTAATCTCTCATGTCCAGAAACTCTTCCACCGTGGGCATCTTTTTCTTTTTCTTCACATCTTTGCCAGTCGGGGCTGCCCCTGGCCCTACAGCGGGCCTTGTCCTTGAGAGCATCTGATGATTAGAGAGAGTAAATAATAATAATACTTATAAAAATTGTAATGATAATAATACTTATAAAAATTGTAATGATAATAATAATAAAATAAATAAGTCATAAAAATAACAATAATATGTGACATTCATATTATTAGCGCTCGATCCCGATCGAAGAATACGCCCTAAGAGCATTTTTCCCAACCGATCAAACAGTTACAGTTTGTCAGGTCTAGAGGGTCAACCAGGGGATCTCCATTGTGAACGCATAGAGCTGCTAAAAGCCTCAATTTTACTTGACATAAATTCTTGACATTCTATGGAAAATGTGTTTGCAGTGTTGCTTTCCCGAGGGCAGATTTATCATGATCTTTACAAAAAGGTTCTACACATATTATTTGATCCTTTCAAATTAAATTTTTTTTAAAACCTATAAACAACTTAAGTACCGGCCCATCTATTCTGTTTTACAGTTACAATGCATCTCTAAAATGTAAGTTCATCTCTTGGGTGAAGAGTTTGGCTACCTTGACCTCACTATGGTGGGAAGAGGGATTATCTTGTCATTTCTACCAGCGTCATTATTCGGACCCCCGGGGTGTGATTAATCAGATTATTTTTCAGACCCCCCCTTATTTCCGGTCCCATATCAGTCCGGCCCTCCCAGCTCAGCGCATGCCCGCTGAGCATCATCCGTGTGATGACCATGTTTGTGCAACAGTCCGCTTGAGTTTGCATTTGTGGCGTGCTTGTAGAAGAACAGCCTGTGTTGTTTCGTAACCGAGGCGTACGTCTCATTCAAAACACGCCAAGTTGGTAGCTCTAGATCTAGACGTTCGTCCAATGAAATTAAAACAAATTGACCCACTTAGACATGAGGTGCTTAGTGATGAGACTCACATCTCGGCACAGAACAAAAGTAAAGTCCAGGTTCTGTGAGTGTACTTTTTTTTTAGTTTGGTTTGTCTGCTGAACACAAATTTGATTCCATTTACAAGGCAAGTCAGAGCCTGCAAACTACATTCAGGGCGCTGTGAACGTAGCCTGCAAACTACATTCGGGGCGCTGTGAACGTAGCCTGCAGACTACATTCGGGGCGCTGTGAACGTAGCCTGCAGACTACGTTAACAGCAACATGAACAGTCACTGCGTATTGAAAAACACTAAAAAACCAACTCACCAAAAAGTTGTATGCCTCTTCACCCCCGGTAAGAATAAACAAATGCAGCCCATATTAATACCTGTTCCGGGGGGTCTGGAAAATGACCAGATTATTGGCAGCCTAGGTTTCCGAATAATCGCAGCCCTTCTTTTATATTCCATTCCTTGCTTTTTACTTTAAAAAATGTTTCGGTGATCATTATGTAGTTCCGTTCGTAAAAGTCCACAATCCATTTGTTTACATCATCCAGAGAAGAAATCTGGTCCAGAAGTCTTGATGGCCAAATACTATTTGAAATAGGCTACACAAAGAGCAGGGATGCAACCTAACTGCAAAACATCAATTTAGGATAGCATTCTGAACCCCCCC
>NW_004798215.1:36833-39139 GCF_000002075.1 Aplysia californica | reverse complement strand
CAAGTACTAAAGTCTTATCATAGATAGCATTTGTCTAGCGCAAATCCCCGCTCCACAGCAAGCTCTATGCCCTATGGGCTTCGCAATCTATACTATTACCCCAGCAGACCTGAGAGCATTCTGAAACAACCTCAACTTCCTGGGAAGCATACTGTGCAAGCAGCCATTTATAGGCGCTACAACACTAACATACTGACAAGATCTTTCGCTGTCTATGGCCGGGTACCCATTTCCACCTGGGTGAAGTGAGGAAAATTCGTGTAAAGTGCCTTTCACAAGGACACAACGTCAGGCCCGCAGCTCGAACCCACGACCCCGCAACCTCACGATTACGAGTCCGGTAACCTAACCACTAGACTGATGTGGGCGATTTCGCACTCAAGTGGGCGATTTGGAAATTTTGATGGGCAATGAGGATGACCTGGGTAGTGGCTGGTCTTATCCAACGCGTCGCCCTGAAATACATCATGTAGACTACAGTCAATGGGTTCTAAAGTGACAAAAGTGGGCGTAGGCTATAGAAGAAAAAAAAGGGAGGTTGACATACACTTAAGGTACACTTTGCGACTAAATGTCCAGGTAAGAATACTGCGTTGCATCTTCTACTCTTGTTTTACTCCTTTTCTTCACGTACACAGTATAGTTCTGCTTCCAGTTCAAGAGCTCACAATGCCAAAATACACCGTACAGCTCACTACTTTTGAATCAAAATCCTCACTGAGTGTAGTACAAAGTACATCCAGCTTGCCTTAAGTACGGACGTTCTAAATTACAACTGATTACAATTAGTTTAATAATAGCTTCCTTAGCAACCTTGGAAATGATCAACTTCGGGTGTCTAATTGCGTTGATTTATTGTATTATACACGAAAAGGAAAGTTTTCGGTCAAGAGGGTAGCATTATGGGCAATTTTTCTTCACATACTGTACCTAGGCCTACTAAATCAGGTTGTCAGGGCCATAGTTCGACTTGATTTTTTTTAAAACTACGATGTTGATGAGACACTGCAGTCGTACAGCTCTGACCTACTCTACCTCTTGTCGGAGATGAATTTCATCCTAAAACTTCTTAGAGTTGATTGCACGAATTGTCCTGAACACAACTTAAAACTCAAGCCTAAACTTTGAAGGAGGAACAAAAAACAACAACAAAAAAACCCGACTTCCAACGCCCGCACACACTTGGGGAAGGATTACAGAAGAATCCCTTGAGTGGAACAGAATTGTTAAAGAGTTTTATTAATGGAACAAAACACCCACTTGTTGCTGGCTTGATAAAACGTTCAGTAGCCGTCCCTTATAAATACAAGAGTCTTGAAAGTCGAACGCAGAGCGCTCCAGACACAGTATTTTGTCAGATATTTTTATAGAGAGGTAAGTTGGCCATTGTTATTAGAAACGGCGGTTATATCATCATTATTTATTGTTCATAATAACATACATACATATTATATACTCACCTCCTCTTTCTCCTCCTCCTCCTCCTCCTCCTCCTCCTCATCATCATCATCATTATCATCATCATCATCATCATTGTATAAAGAAGGTATTAAAACAGTTAAGACCTTGTTGTATTTCTCCAAAAAATATATATATCATCATCATCATCATCATCATCATCATCTTCATCATCATCATCTTCATCATCATCATCATCATCACCATCATCATCATCATCATCATCATCATCATCATCAACAACAACAACAACAAATGTCAGATCTGCAATTGACATCGAAGAGCATGGGTGGCTACTCATTTTTTAAAATCTTTTAAATTATTTTTTTGCTGGGATGCTCTTAAAAATACTTATTAATATAATCTAATTAATCATCCTGGACGTTCCGCGTCGACTTATTGCAAGAGCACGTTTACTTGTGTAGTTGCCGTTGTCGTTATTAATTAAAATTTGTCGATTAATTATAATTTTTGAAATGTTTTTGGGAATGGGTTTTGTTTGTTTGTTGTTGTTGTCATAATATAAAGAGAGGCAGAGACAGACAGAGGGAAAAGATACTGGACAAGATGACAACATGGCTAAGAGCAGCAAGAACAATAGACACCATCGATGTAACGTAAGACAGAGTGAAGTGGAGGTCCATGATCGCCCACGCCAGTCGGCAAGGCAAGACTGAGTGAAGTGGAGGTCCATGATCGCCCACGCCAGTCGGCAAGGCAAGACAGAGTGAAGTGGAGGTCCATGATCGCACACGCCAGTCGGCAAGGCAAGACAGAGTGAAGTGGAGGTCCATGATCGCACACGCCAGTCGGCAAGGCAAGACAGAGTGAAGTGGAGGTCCATGATC
>NW_004798215.1:33741-35286 GCF_000002075.1 Aplysia californica | reverse complement strand
CCCCCAAATTACAATTCTCCAAATTCCAGAATCGAACTTAGGCTCATGCGTGCGACAGCAAATCAAACGCTTCAACACAGAGGTTGGTTTGTTCAGTGTAGGTCTGCCATAGAGTTCTCTCCTTTTTACACTACAAGCGTACATCTATGGGGTGTGCAAAAGTTTGATGTCTTTCTCTAGTACTTTCAAAAAATTGTTGTTGCGTTTTGTTGGTTGTTGTTGTTGTTGTTGTTGTTTTTTTTGGGGGGGCGTTGTTTGTTTGTTTGTTTTGCTATTGTTTTTATTGTTGTTTCGTTTTATTTTGTTTTTTGTTTGTTTGTTTGTTTGTTTGAAGCGGATGTCGTGTCTTATCGGAAGGTGCATGCCAAGTGCTTAAGTGCTTTAAGGCAGATATTCCCTCCCTCTCTTCCTTAATTGTTCAAGCACTTCCTTCCCTATACCTCGTTTGGCCCTGTCTGTATTAATCTCGTGGAGACTTGACAGAATCCTGAGGGCAATGTTTCACTCTAAGTACACTGAAGGCTGTGTCTCTTTGTACACAACTATCGCTGCCCGAGAGTTACTAACTTCTAGCTGCTCACTATCAAGTTTTTTCGTCAAGTTCATGGCGTCGGTGGCTTAGTGGTTAGGCTCTCGGACTCGCAACCCGTAAGGTCGTGGGTTCGAATCCCGTCAGGGGCCCGACGTTGTGTCCTTGGGAAAGGCACTTTACACGAATTTTCCTCACTTCACCCAGGTGGGAATGGGTACCCGACTATAGACAGTGAAAGATCTTGTAAGTTTGTTAGTGTATAAGCGCTTAATCAGCTGCTTGCACTGTATGCTTCCCGGGAAGCTGAGAATGTTTTGGAGTGTTCTATGGTCTGCTGGGGTAATAAAATAGTGTAAAGCGCATAGAGCCTTCTGTTGAGCGGGGATATGCGCTATACAAATGCTATTTATTATTATTATTATTAAGTTTTGAGGAATTTGACGTAAAAAAAAACAACCCATGAGTTTCAAAACATGTGCCGCTTTTTCGAATGCAGA
The DNA here is from genome assembly GCF_000002075.1 of Aplysia californica. Classification (NCBI taxonomy): domain Eukaryota; kingdom Metazoa; phylum Mollusca; class Gastropoda; order Aplysiida; family Aplysiidae; genus Aplysia; species Aplysia californica. Next base: position 34,257 of record NW_004798215.1, on the reverse strand, counting down.
TCTTTGAACATCTTGATAACAGCTCCGAATAATTTTACAATTTTGATAGAGCAGATAGAACATTCTTTTGGTGTCTGAGCTCATGGTCTTTATAGTGACTCAAAACTACAACAGCAAAAAATGTCTGATAGAACTTTGTAATTCTAAGGCAGAGAAAATGTCGTGAGCCAAGTCGTCACAATCATGAACTTTCCTGTAACTAGTGTAACCCCGCTCCTGATTATTAACATGTTTATCTATTATCTATTTGTGGTGGCCGAATTTTGCTATTCAAAAGGCTATTTAATGGCTGCATCGATCGACATGCAGTTTTCGCCAAAAAATTCTTTAAAGAATTCTCCAGATCATGACGCCCTTGGTTTTTTCAGTTTTGAGACAGTTTTGCTGCAAAAAGCAAAATTTCTTTATTTCCCCGATCGCTTTTGTAGTCGACGCTTCTGCTTCTGTAATTTTAGAAAATCCGGAAGTGATATTTCGCGAGGCGCGTTTTGTTTTGAGAGTATAGATGTAGACCTT
>NW_004798215.1:31405-32588 GCF_000002075.1 Aplysia californica | reverse complement strand
AGGGGTATTCTCTGTTGACATCCACCCCTTAGCGCTCATATGCTCTTATTATGCAATTGCGAGCGCCGTAAAACCTTAGGCCTATTAAAACCAAAACAGGGGCATTCTGATAACCGCCGGAGAGTCACGTCCTCACTTTGCACAGATCTGAGAAAAACTACCCAATTCTCGAATACGGGGGGGATTTGAAGTACCATTGACATTTCTAACGTGACGTCTGAATGGAGATAATGCACCCAACGTAGAAAATATCACGAGGATTAAAAAAAAACTCTCTCAAGTTCTTTCACATGTTTATGAATCATCTATGATATTCGTTATGTGTTGGTTCCTGACATTTGTTTCCCTTTGACATTTTTTTAGAGGTCGAAATTTCAAAATGTGAGGCAGCGTGGTGGAATCAGGCTCTCGTCAAAATAATCAAAGGGAATAAACTTGCGTTTTTCTGCAGGTTTGTGAATTTTTATCAATTTTTTTGGCTCCACATCTTTCATACCCATTAAAGAACTCATTTATGTGTTGATTTTTCTGAAAAACGTTGATTACAGGCACAAAAAATGTAAATTTTCAGTTACCATGGAATCTTAAGCAAAGGAAATAACTAATCTTTGGCGGCCATTTTCTCACTAATTTTACCTCTGAAAACAAGTGACCCCCACCTCCTGCTTTCGCAAATATCTCGACTTGTATTCAAAATAAATGGATTTTTTTTTCATCCCAGTAAAGACTGGTGTAAAAGCTTTAAGATGATACCAAAACTCTACATGCCCAAAAATTGACGAGAGCCTGATTCCACCACGCTGCTTCACAAATGATAGAATAACTTGGCCTGAGAACGTCATTCCTGTGTTATATAAATCTGTCAGAAGTTGTGGTTGAGGAACGTCCCCTCTTCCTATTCACGATTCCTCATCCCCCTAACCTCCAAACTCCTTATTTTTAAAATTAGTTTTGTTCATTTGCATACGCTATACTTAATCACAGGAGCTTAATTCTTATTGACCACTTTTTGCTACATAACTCTAGGCGCTTGTTGAAAGAAGATAATTGTAGTAATTAGGTGATTCATTGTCGTACGCAGGAGATCCAAGTTCGATTCCCGTGTGGGGAGATGTTTTTGTAAATTGAATATCGCCGTCATTCTGTTGAGACGCTGTGTCCCTCTCAGATCGGTTAGCTCTGA
>NW_004798215.1:15389-18659 GCF_000002075.1 Aplysia californica | reverse complement strand
AGGAGGGGGCAAAGGAGATGAGGGGGTGGGGGCAGAAAGTGGAAATGAAAGCAGACAACAGAACATTGCTAGAGAGCAGGAAAGGAGATAAAAGGAGACAATTTTAGAGAAGAAAATGTTTCGGTCGCTACCCGGATTCGAACCCGGGACCTTTCAATGAGAGGCCGACACCTTGACCTCTAGGCCACGAGAGCCCCCTTTTAAACCCTTAATTCAACAATCATGATGCACGTAGTATATGAAATCCCACTGACCTTTGTTCACTATTTTGACACTGTGGCACAAAACTTTTTTTAAAATCACCATTTGTTAAATGGAAAAAAACACCTTCATCAATCATCCTCCAAATAGTGGGAACATTATGTTTCGTATTATGTTCAAACGCTTTATGTCGATTCAAGCGTCCAAGAAACTTGAATTTTTCGCTTCTTTATTGTAGGCTTCTTTCAGCACCTCCTCGTTTATACAACTATTGGAAGATTAGAAATTTGCTCTCCAAATTATGGTGTATTGTTGAGCTCATTAAAAAGGCAAGGTTACGAAAATCCATTATCTCTTCGATCTCCATCGTTGCCTCTTTGTGTTCAATAGTCAAGTGTATTCAACTTCGACAGTCTACTCTACTGAGTAATCTGTTAACTGCGAGTGGGTGGAGGGCGTCACATGCCAAGGTCTTCTACTTTCGTGCTCCCTTGTTGTTTCCTTCTGTCTGTCTTTGCCTCTCTGAGCAGTAATGAGCAGAAATCGTTATGTCGACACACTTATTCCTCTTCTCTTAACTACTAAAAAAATGCAGCTTTTGTAGAAACATCCATGTCAATAGTAAACAACTTGGCAGCACTTTTTCTGAAAACGGGTCCATAGACAGAGAAATAGAAATGCGAACTCAAAAAGCCAACGCTGTCACCTACCAGCTCTCACCCCTCCTATCTCACCCAAACATCTCCATGGACACAAAGAGACAGCTTATCACCTCAATATTCGTACCAACATTATGTTATCAGTGCCAGACCTGGACCTTAAGTGAAAGTAAAAGAAAGTAAGTATCATGTCTACTAAATGATTATGGCGTAATTAAAGGTATGCTAGCTAGCAGGTACCACTGGTTGATCCTCATCCCCCCCCCCTCTTTTAATTCTGTCTATCTGTCTTTTATTTCTTCTGCCCTGCACTTAATTACCGCCATTGTGTTAATGATCTTTTACGTATTTACTCAAACTCAAATAATTAAGGTGGGGGTTTCCCGACTGACAATCCACTTTTCGCTTCAGGGCAGCTGACAAATCCAACCGACTTCATTCTCTTGTAATTGTCCATAAATGATTGTGCTCACTGAGAGCGCTAGTTCTTTACTTCACGAATAAATTGTTGACACGATAGATCGATGTGGGGATTTTTTTCCTGTGCGCTGTAATTGGTTCATAATGTACGTTCCGCGAGAATAAGATTGCATTGACGCAGTAATTTTTATCAAAACGGAGAGTTTTGGTTACAAAATTGATAAAGTAATCATTAAAAAAAATTTCGTTTTCTTTGTTCCCGACAAAGAATTCTTTCGGATGCTGTAATGACATATGGATATCCACCCTGCTGTTACGTAAATTCAGTTGCTGTTTACTTTGGGGGCTTTTATAGTTGTTTTTTTTTTTAATTCTCTAACTCCTTTATCTACAACTTCAGCGAGTCTTTCTCTTTAATTCACCATTTCTATTTCTGAGGAAAATCTGGCCTTTCTGGGGAGCAACTTGCTTCTGCAGAAAATAATCAGATTTTTAGAAACAACACAAGAAATAAGTGAGGATGGAGAACAGCATGGTGTCTCCCCCTACGCCAATCCTCGACAACACAACTAGATCTGTGGCAGAAGTAGAGCCCGCTGGGAACTTCGCACACCAGACTTCTCATTCGTTCATGATCGACACACAAGTCTACAAAAGCCTGGGGCTGTACTTCAGCAGCATCACGTCTCTCTTGTTGGCGTCCTTGGGCTGTGGGAACAACGTTCTCATCATTTTGGTGTTCGCCAAACAAGGATTTGGGGAGAGTGTGAATATTTCCATGACCGCCATAGCTGTCTGGGACTTGGTCAAATGCTTGACGGGCGCCATCTGCCGGCTGTACGGGCCGATAGGCATGGTGTCTGCTGCAAATGGCTTCTCGTGGCAGATGATGACAGTGCCCAATTTGGGCTACTTGAACACCATCTCTGGGTATGTCTCATTCGGTCTGGCTGCCTACGTGTCATTTGAGAGATGCGTATGCGTTGTGAAACCGTTCACGGTGAAATCTCTGCTCACACCGAAGGTCACCATCACCGCTGTTACCTTCGTCTCTGTTACAATGTTCGGAAGTTTTGCCATAAGCCTGACTCAGTACAAAGTGGTGTGGGTGTTCAGCCCACGGTTCAACACGACTGTGGCTGTCTACGGGGTCACGGACTTCTTCTCACGGCACGCTGAGCGCATCCTGGAGTACTACCGAGCGGCCAGCGTCGCTGTCCCAGTCATCACATACACCGTCATTGTGACGTGCACGATCATCATCATGGTCCAACTTCGAGAATATTCGAAATTCAGAATCCAGAGCCAAGCAGGAGCTAAAAAGCCTAATCAGCCACCACCGACAACAGAGTACGCGCTGAAGAATACCACCAAGGACTCTTCAAAACCGCCTGCGAAGGGCAAGGGGAAAGGCGCTGCTGCCTTGTCCACACGAGACCGACAGGTGGTTCGGATGCTGCTGGCCGTTCTGTTTGTGTACATCGTGAACCTGGTGCCCCGCCTGGCTATGTACGTGGCCATGTTCGCGGAGCCGGAGTTCTACTTCGACCGTCGCTACCACCGGCTGTACATGGTGGTCCTGGGCTTCATCCACTTTGGCGAGATCCTCAACGCCTCCGTGAACCTCTACATCTTCCTGGCCATGAGCTCTCAGTTCCGGAACACTTTCCTCCTCCTGTTCCCGAGTTCTCAGATCTGTGTCTCTTTGTGTCAGGGGAAACTGAGCCCTTAGTGCAGTGGTTAGGTTCTTCCTCGTTGTATGCAGAGGACATCAGTTCGATTCTCATGTGGGGACGTTGTTTATGAAGCATATCCACATGTCTTCTTGGGTATATCTATTACATACTTTACACCTTTATAAACTCTCTCTGTACTTTAATAAACATCTCCAATGCTCTTACACACAAGTTCTTCACTTGGGCTACAAAAGGCTACTAGTGATTAAGAAATAAAGCACTGGTGTGTGTGTGTGTGTGTGTGTGTGTGTGTG
>NW_004798215.1:13652-15119 GCF_000002075.1 Aplysia californica | reverse complement strand
ACGTTCTCTAACTGCCACCTGTTTAATACAATAACCTTTACAAACGACGACCTCCCATTTCCCCATCCCCAACCCTTTGACATCTCTATCTATAGTATAATGACATTGCCCACGATGTCCATATTTCTACGACAACCACTTTTCTCCTCGACGCTGAGTAGCCGTAAAGGACAGTTCCAAGCGTATTTCGGAGAGCCTCTTCCTCCAATAAGTTTGCATGTTGACATTTTCCTGTTCTGTTGTCTTTCCGTGGCCGCCATCTTCGTGGATTGTTACAGCTGATGAACGCCTCATCGCTGGACTCCTCCTCTTCGTGGGTGGTTGGAGGGTGCTACTGCTATGTACTACACTTTTTCAATCTCTCTACTGTTTCTGTATTTCTGTCTTACTTTTCGAAGCGTCGGTAGCCTAGTGGTTAGGCTGCCGGACCCGTAATCTTGAGATTGCGGGTTCGGGGGTTCGAGAATGAGCTCGGTCAGACGTTGTGTCCTTGGGAAAGGCACTTTACACGAATGCCCATTTAGCTCGGTCCTTTCGAAGACGGGCGTTTAATTCGGAGATCCCGCCTCATAAATAGCCTTATAGAGTTGATAGAGCAGGTGTCACATTTATACAATTTCCCCATTTTTCTTACTTTGCCCCCCCCCCCCTTTTTCGCTGAATGGCCGTGAATGTGTTGATGTGCTTCTATCTACTCCAGCAAATCCGTTTCTTATTTTGTTTATGGAAGACATTCTACTTTGTTCTTCCTGTCCACGGGCGTCTGTGGTGGAGCGGGTAGACGCTTTGTCGTCGCACGAACAACTCCAGAGTTCGATGTCGTTTGAAACTAGATTCTAATTAATTTTTTATCAAAGAGCCCTGTCTTTCTACTGGAACGTTTTTTGACTCTCAGCCCGTGTTGGTCCTGATAAGCAGGGTTGGAAGTCCACCTCCAAAATAATCTAAATCGTGTCGATTTTTATTTATTCCTTTTTTTTTTGGGGGGGGGGGGGGTAAACACTTTTAATCATTTTTAAATCTTTGCGTAATGTCGAAGGTGATGTCTGACTACCTTATTGTATACTCATCTAACATCTGACAGCCATGAGAATGTTTTTGTTGTTGGTTTTGTTTTTGTTTTTTTTATATTTATTTTGTTTGTTTGTTTGTTTTATATCTCTTTTTAGGGGGGGGGGTTATTGTTAGGTTTTTTTTTCCTTCCTGGGACCCACGTCATAATCCGAGTCTGGGCAATGAGCATAAAGCATGTTTTACATACATTGGGTTCAAGTGCCACATGCCATTTTGTACAAAATGAAAGACGGAACAAAGTCCATAGATATCATGATATACTTTTACTAGAATTATACAAGAGAACAACAAAATGTATGAGGACCTAAAGTTGTACTGAGCCGTTCACCTTCTGCACAAGTTGTTCCTAAAGTACTAAGGCAAATACAGGTATCCATGCACATTCACACACGG
>NW_004798215.1:11475-12901 GCF_000002075.1 Aplysia californica | reverse complement strand
AGGGTGTTGTTATTTTGTTCTGTTTTTTAAACGATATATTCTTTTTATCCTCTGTTGCCTTTGAGCGTCGAGGGGCGATACAGTTTTCTACGATAAGCCAACTTTGCAGCTCTTTTGATTTAGATGTTGTAGTTTCTAAAAGTTTCTCTTACGTAACTTCTCTAGTACATGCTTGTTTTGCCAAAACATTAAATGTAATCATTCTCTCGCATAGAATTGCAACATACTATCAGTTGTTGCTGTTACTCTCGCCCTTGGGTCTTGGCTCAGAACTGTGCTGAACCTGCCAACGAGGAATAACTACTCAAAGATTCTGACGAGCATGAATAAATGTGAAGAGTGAACAAATATGAGGAATACTGGATACAATATGCCAATCGACTCCCGTCTCTGACAACTGAACGAACACTAAATTAAAAAGCAAAACATTTTTTTTTCGAATTACACAAATGTGAATGACTTGTGGAAAGGGAGATGTTTTAGAAAACCCCGTGACTTTATTAATTAGCAACAAAAAAAGTATGGAACTCACTAATGGAGAGTGTGAGACATAAACAATCCTATAGGATAAAGAAAACAGGTTTAGAGCTATAGAATGGATCTCAGCTTCACGCTTGGATTCAGCCGAAAACTAACACTGGAATAAAACCAGGGCTATAAAGATACTTTATACAAACCGTGGTATGAGATTAACACAGTTCTATCTGCATATAAGGTACTTTTGAGATTTCGGAAGTTCAAGTTTGTGACTTTAAAACCCAAAAGCAGATGAAAAACCGTTCCGTGTGTATTGTTCTCGGAGCAGAAAAGCCATTTCAGAACGAAACGCAAAATAATTAGCTCGCTTCGGGAATCGTACTCACGGTAGATAGCTTAACCGTTACCTTAGAGATGCCGGTTGCGCTAAATTAACAACGGCATAAAAAGGAAGGGAAAAATACAATAGAATATATACATGAAACTTTTTGAATGGATAATACTTGATCATTGGTCAGTTCTCATAAATTAAATCTCATCATTCAAAAGTGTCGGTTAAACATTCTTTCTGGGTGGAGATTTCGCCTGTAAAATAGATATCTGCCCGAAACGGATTTGCGACCACCGGTTGAGAATTTCTGCAAAGGGAGACTACCGCCAGCGGCCTAGACGTCGCTTCATCATGTAGCGTTCGAGGGCGTTCTTCGGGGCTGGTCGGTTAGCCTCGCTCCCAGAGTTCTTGCACGTCTGACAGCACTTCCGGCGGAAGCTGGACCGTTTACAGCGGAAGCGTAGAGCGGAGTAGGTCTTGCAGAAGGAATACATGTCTTTGCAGTTCTTGCCGTAGAGTTCTGTGGGATTATTCATTTTTGATGGGGGTATTAGAAATCATCGGGGATAGTCAGAGATAGAGAGAGCGAGAGAGGGAGAGAGAGAGAGAGAGAGAGGG
>NW_004798215.1:5783-7915 GCF_000002075.1 Aplysia californica | reverse complement strand
ACAACAACAACATCATCAACAACAACAACAACAACACCACCATCACCACCACCACCACCACCACCACCAACAACAACAACAACAACAACAACAACAACAGCAACAACAACACCACCACCAACAACAACAACCATCTCACCTTGACCACAGGTGACGGAACACTCCGACCAGCGGGAAAACTTCCACTTAAACATGTTCTTCTCGTACGTGTTGTCAGACTTGTGCACCACGTAGCTGAAGCTCACGTTGAACTCTTCCTTCGCGCCTTTGGGGAACATCTGTGGATTGGTCCAGAATTATTTTGTTTTAGTATTAGTAAAAGTTTCACGACACTTGCGAAACAATCATCATCATGATCATCATGATCATCATGATCATCATGATCATCATCATCATCATCATCATCATCATCATCATCATCATCATCATCATCATCACCAACATCATCATCATCATCATCATCACCATTGCCTTTCTCACCCTGCACGAGGGTATAGGCCACGAACAAACTCTTTCCACCTTTCTCCATCCCGGGCTAGCCTCCTGGTGTTATTCCATGTCTTCTCATTTTTCTGTACATCAATTTCTGTGATTCTTCTCCAGGTTCCTCGCGGTCTTTTGCAACACAATAAGGTCACATAAATGCCGAGGATTAGAGGTATTGTTATAGAGAGTAAATGTACTTGAGAGGAAGGAGGAGAGATAAGGGTGACAGATGGTTGAAATGGAAGAAGGAGCAAACAACACCAAAGCGCCTTCCAATTAACTCACGATTGTTCCAGAGACGTGAGTTCCATTCCCACGTTGGGAAGATGTTTCAGTGAGTATCTGTATGTGTTTACTCGTAAGTGTATCACGGGCTTAAAGCCTCATAGTTGTGTGTGAAAGCAGGCATGACTATCTTTTCTTTGATATACAACAGCCTATTCCCTCGTCACATTGAATGTCTCGTGTGTGATTTTTTTTTGTTGGGGGGGGGGAGGTGAAGGTGGGGGGGTTGTAACGTTCCAAAACCTCCCACGATAGAATAAAAATCTGAGAAGTGGAAGTGATATATTGGTCACTTATTTTACGCCAATATTAACACTCCCCATACTCTTATAAACAAGTTTTACACTTGGGGTATGTATAAGCCCATCATATTTTAAAATAACGCATATTTTGCAAAACTGAGGAATGCGTTCTGACTGGTCGTCTTTCAGCCAATATTGTGACAACAGAGCTTCGTTGGTTTTCCTATTTTCGGCTTTATAAATATTTAATAATGTAACAACTCCACGAAATGTGAACCATGATATGACGAACGAATATTATAATTGTTGTACACAATCTTGTGCGATGCCTTACCTTAGCGTCAGTTCGTCGTTGTTCTTTTCTCATTAGGATTACTACTTATCCAAATGATGTACCTTTGGAAAAACTCACGTGTATTCAGCAGACCGATAAACAAGTACAAAAACAAAAGTTACAGGGAAAAAAGAATAACTTGACAAACCTGAAGTTCCAGTCTCGCCAAGAGTGGGCCAGGGGAGGTAATGCTCTCTGCGAAAGTCTTGTTGCCCCGGAAGTAGGAGAACATGGCTCCGTTGATGACCAGACGTTTGCTCTTGCTCTGACGTTTGTCTCCGTTCAGGACGAACTTCCCGTAGCGGGGGTCCTCGATGGCTGGGGTCAATGGTGGGGGGACAAAAGGGGAGGGGTTTTTGTTGCTGTTGATTTTGTGGGGTTTTTTGCTTTCTTTTTCTTTTCTTTTTTTTTTTTGAGGGGGGGGGGACATTTTACTTTACTAAACTTGCAACACAATAAGGCCATTTTCGTGCCGAAGTCCCAGCAGTAATGGATACCAGACTACGAGTTGTGGAAGTAAAGGCGGCGTGGAAAGGAACTGGCCACCCGAACACAATATGCCGAAGGCCCAGGAAGTTGTCTCACTAACAAGGCAATCCCCATTGTTCGTATCGGATGCGGGAACAACTTTACTTTTTACGTGTCGAAGATTAGAGACGTTACAAAAGATTAACATACTCCAAAAAAAAAGGAGAGATAAGGACGAAATATCTTTGATAGGAAAGAAGGAGCAAGCCACACAGTGTTCCCATCAACCACCCAGTGAAGAGGGAGGGAGGGAGGGA
>NW_004798215.1:2856-4959 GCF_000002075.1 Aplysia californica | reverse complement strand
CTCTCTCTCTCTCCCTATCTATCTCTCTATCTATCCATCCAGCCATGCATACCTCCCTCTATCTCTCCCTCCATCCCTCCATCCCTCCATCCCTTCATCCATCTATCCATTCCTCCCTCCTTCCCTCCCTCCTTCGCTTCCTCCCTCCCTCCATCCACCCATCCATCCATCCACCCATCCATCCATCCATCCATCTATCCATCCAACCATACATCCATACATCCATCCATCTATACATCCATCCACCCATATGTTTTTCATCCATCCACCCAAGACCATGACGTATGATTTACTCACGAGACTTGGCTTTTTTCACGATGTATCCTTGCACCACCTTGCACTCGGAGCCATCTCCCTCACACATCCCACAGCGGTCCGCGCGCTTGGTAGAGTTGATCTTTCCGTCACAGCCCACATCCTAATTGGTACAAGAATTGTAGGCAAACTCCATAATTAGAAATCACAGGTTCTGGATGAGTAAAGCTTAATGGAAAAGGTAATATATTGACAGAGGAGAAAGACATAATGGCTGATGTTTCCATAAATAGATTGTTAATGGCTACCTCCTAAAAGAATATTTATGATTTGATTTCTGTCTTATGTACATGTTTTTAAGCCCCAATTAACAAATTCTAGATAATTTAAGAGTGAGCTTCAGCTCTACCTGTCAGGGCCAACATTAACTGAGAGGGATGCAACACCCTACCAGAAAGATCGAGATACCCGACAAAGATTCTCCCAATTCGGGAATCGTTCTCGAGACTTCTGCTTGCGACAGCGAAGCGCCCAACCGTTATACCATCTCACCAAACAACAACTCACCAGACATTTCCCCAGCATCAGACATTTCCCCACATACAGATGTTGTAAGGTCCCATCACCAGACATAGTCCCATCTCACCAGACAACTCACCAAACATTTCCCCATCTCAACATACATCAACAACTCACCAGACATTTCCCCATCACCAGACATAGTCCCATCACTCCAACAACTCACCAGACATTTCCCCATCACCAGACATAGTCCCATCACTCCAACAACTCACCAGACATTTCCCCATCACCAGACACGTCCCCACCGTGTCAAACAACAACCCACCCTATCATACAGATGTTGTCCGATCTCATCAGCAAGTCCCCAGACATTTCCCCATCATACAGATGTTGTCCCATCTCACCAACAACTCACCAGACATTTCCCCATCACACATATGCTGTCTCATCACCAGACACAGTCCCATGTAACCAACAACTCACCAGACATTTCCCCATCATACAGATGTTGTCCCATCTCACCAAAAACTCACCAGACATTTCCCCATCACACATATGCTGTCTCATCACCAGACACAGTCCCATGTAACCAACAACTCAACAGACATTTTTCCATCTCACCAACAACTCACCAGACATTTCCCCATGTAACCAACAACTCACCAGACACTTCCCCATCATACAGATGTTGTCCCATCACTAGATACAGTCCCATGTAATCAACAACTCACCAGACATTTCCCCATCATACAGATGTTGTCCCATCACTAGATACAGTCCCATGTAACCAACAACTCACCAGACATTTCCCCATCTCACCAACAACTCACCAGACATTTCCCCATCATACAGATGTTGCTGTTATTCCCTGTGTAGCTGCAAGGGGTACCGTCTGAGACGTCCACGTCGATAGTGACCACCTCATCCGTGTAGAAGGACTGACAGGTCTGTTTGCACATTGTGCTGGCTGGGGAGAGAGGGGAGGAGAGGATGGTGGTGAATGGTGGAGAGAGAGAGAGAGAGAGAGAGGAGAGAGAGAGAGAGAAAGAAAGAAAGAGAGAGAGAGAGAGAGAGAGAGAGAGAGAGAGAGAGAGAGAGAACGAGAAAGAGAGAGACAATCGCGAGATAATGGTGGTAAAGTGACAACCTCAAGCGTGTAGAAAAACTGACAGGCCTGTTCACATGCGATATAAATCCGTTCTAAAGAAATGCATACTTCGAAGTCAGGTAGAATCGAACTGGAATATACTGGTGAAATTGAAAAGATTCTGCAAAATCAGAATTGTACCGGATAGGTGTGTACACTCTCTTATGCCCCGCCCCCCC
>NW_004798215.1:0-1003 GCF_000002075.1 Aplysia californica | reverse complement strand
CACACACACACACACACACACACACACACACATTTACATACATACACACATTCTCTGCTTCTACAGAAGCAAACTCTTATCAAACCATTACAACAACAAATCAAATGAAGGGTTCTATTGCAAAGCGCAGTACGCGTCAAATCCTGGCATGTCTGGAAAACCCTGTCCACTCTACATCCTTATGATGAAAATTATCGTGAGAATAATTTTTTTTTCTCAAAAGTACGCTCTGTGTCCCTCGATATCTAAAGTATTTAGTATGATCAGATTGCCATTCCCTCATAGTTTTTGTTTTCAAAGCATAAGTTATTTCGTTTGTTTATTGGGGAGGAGGGGGGGGGCTCTTTTTTATTTTTGTAGTAAATGGCTTGTGCGTTCTTGCTAAAGGCTGTCCCCGAAGTTTTCTTTTCTTTTCGTTATGAAATTCTGCAAGCTGGGCTCAAAAGTGTGAAATTATGCCATTCTGTTAATTTTAACAAAGAATGATAGAGGAAAATAATCCGAAATTAAGCAAAAAATGATCAAATTTTGCGAAATTATGCGGGGTGCATAAAACCACGGGGACAGTATAGAGCCCTTCCAAAGGTCAACGGTTGACTCACGCTGGGTTATCGCACGCCCTTGACCTCTGTCTGACCCCGACCCCGCACTCGCTGCTACACTCCGACCAGGAGCTCCAGGGGCTCCAGAAACCGTTCACCGGACGCTGGTTCCCCACATACTGGCACCTGGCGTGGCGGCACTCCTGTGGGACAAAATCGTGGACGAGTCACTCCTCCATCGACAGAATTTAAATCTTTTAGAAGAAATATATCAACCGAAACATCCACTTTTTCGATATGCGCGTAGAAATCTGGTTTACAAAGGTGTAACTTGCTGTAACATTATATTACACATTAAAAGAGTCATCAAAAAACTGGTTTCCAATGGTGAAGCCTTATGTTGAAAATACATCATCATCAAAATTTAGCGTAACATTATACTACACATAGATCATTACCAT
>NW_004798214.1:266094-269236 GCF_000002075.1 Aplysia californica | reverse complement strand
TCTCTCTCTCTCTCTCTCTTTCTATCTATATATATATACCAGAGGACGTCGCTGAAAGAAAGCTAGAAAGAAACAAACCATACATGTGGTTGGTTGAACGCGCTGAAACAATGCAGCAATAGGATCATTCCCAGCAGCCAGTCAGTAGCTTACATTCATTTGGTGCAATATTAAGGACTTTGAATGAATAATCTAGAATGATGCTACAGCTTAGTCTTACTTAGCGTAAAAAAAAACAGCTTACGCAAGAGAATGTTGATTTTTGTGATTATAGAAGCTAGGACTCTGTCCTTTCGCCAACAGAAGGCATGACTTGGGTCTGCAAAACACGATGTTTGGGTTAATTTTTAACTTTGTTCATTTTTGGGTACCTGAATATCTAAAGAATCGATATCGCTTGATGTTTCATTCTAAAATAGAAAAGAATTCACCGTTATAGACGTTTTCCGGAGGGCAACCTTCCCAAATATTTTCGCATTTTCTTCAAATTAGCAGCCCATAATTGGAACGTGACAACAACCATGTGTCTCCATGTCACCCTAACATGTTTAGTATCGTTGTGCTCCCAAGCTTTTCTTCTTTTAAAACAATAGGCGGTCAAGACGATCAAGATTTTATGTATTTCTGGCAGCTGAGTACATTATATATACGCAAGATACAGGGCTCCTCTTTTTGTAAATTTTGGGTTGTCTTGAATTGGACAAAAAGAAACTCCGTTGCTAAAAATAATATATGACATCAACACTCAGTCGTACAGTGCCGCGCAGTATCTGGTCTCCAACAGTACTTTACGATCACCATCGTTTCTTTTTTCGATTAGAGAGCCGTTTGGATTACTGCTGGTACATCTACAGAGCTGGTACATCTTAGGTAAGTTTCCCTTTTCGAATGTGCATGTTTGTATGATCTAAAAAGTAGGTTTTGCTCTCATAGTTATATTTCATTTCCAGTGTATTTCCAATGTTTGTCCTTACAATTACCATGATGTCATTATTTTGTTAGCGGTGAGGGAAAAGAGAGAGGGGGGGGAAAGAGGGGAGAGAGAGAGAGAGAGAGAGAGAGAGAGAGAGAGAGAGAGAGAGAGAGCGGATGTGGTGGGTGGGGAGGTATGATGTGTCGCCATAATTCTGGATATGTGTGTGTCTAGGAGTGGACCAGTAAAGTATAGTTTTGCTTATATAGTGCCAGGGACGCTTTGCGCTGTTGTCCAATATAAAAAATTAGTTTAGTTGTCCTTGATAAACTTCTTGCTTGCTATGAGTATGAGATACCTGTAGTTGTAGTGTTGAAAAGTGTAGTCCTGGTGAGGCTTGCATTACAAAGTGTATTGCATTGGTCATTGTTACGTTCATTCATGAACATATTCAGAAGACCAATAGCAGACTCATTCATATGAAAATTCCATTCACATACAGAAAAGCATTTCTTTCAAAAGAATAGAGATAGCCTCAACACTAACTACAGTAACAATGTATTATTGGAAAAGACAACGTACCAATGCACAGTACCATTAACGAATGTCTTTACAGTGAACCTCGCATCCATCGACATCAGACTCTCGGAAAAGAGAAGGAATCCTTGGTCTGTTTTTCTCATTCACTTTAACAAATCACCTGATACGCATCAAACAGATATTCAAGTTCAAGCGACCTAGGATCTAACGTAACAATTTATCCTGTGAGCAGGTCAGAGTGATGAGTCTTTGTGTATTTTTCTCTATCAGCGTCTCTTGAATAAGCACCCCACAGACGGTCCATGATATAATATGCATACTGTGGATTATTTTCTTGCAATATATGTGTATGACCTATCAGAAAAAACGGTGTCACTTTTGGGTCTCTAATAAGCATTCAATGTCCGGATATGTTCCATGATTGGGTCACACGGGGTTCGAATGAGTAAAAGAAAACACGCCAAAGGACGGATGGGGGTTCTTTAGGAAATGTGACCATGCCTTTTAATGTAAACCAAATAGATTATTCTACAAGCAGCTCGGATTCAGGCTTTTTTTTCTCATAATTCGGATCTTATCAATAGAGTATATTATTATGCATTCACTGTGCTACTGAGCTAAACCTTACCAATAACTTTTGCTCAATATCAACAGCGAGTGCTTTAGATTTAGAGAAGGAGAGTAAAAAAGGAGAAATGGCAGGATGGTACTTGACTCCGCCCCCTCTCCCTCTCTCCTTCTACCTATCCCTCTCTCTACTATTATCTTTACTCTATTTTTTGTGCTCTCTCTCTCTCTCTCTCTCTCTCTCTCTCTCTCTCTCTCTCTGTGTGTGCATGTGTGCGTGTCTCTCTCTATTTTATTGTACATGTACATACATATTTACATTTTGAAAGATACGATAGGTGTTTTTACATCTCCATTAACACAACTTGGATCATTTAGAGGGCGAGCTTCCGATCTTGCCTGTCGATACTGTCAGGGCCAACATGAGTTGGTAAGGATACAACATCCCAGAAGAAAGACCGAGCTACTTAACAAAAATTCTCTCTACTTGGGAATCAAAATGGGGTCTTCTGCGTGCGATAGAAAAGTGCTTGACCGCTACGCCACAGACCCTGATATTATGTATACACACATTCATGCATACATATACACATACATACATACATACATACATACATACATACATACATACATACAAAACACACACACACACACACACACACACACACACACACACACACACACACACACACTACACACACACACACACACACACGTTTTAGGCTTAAATTCCATTTTTTGGTGGAAAACGTCTGCCACCGCAATATGGCCAAAATTCTTCTAATCAGACCATGCTTAACTTATATCACTTGAAAAAACTGAAAAAGCGCCAAACCCCTAGAAAATTCCTCGTATCATCGATAAGGACACAGAGGTAGCCAGATTGAAATATATTATAAGTATACATATGTATATCGAATAAGCAAGCAAAATAAAAAGCTTCTCCATTATAGTACTATGAAGGAAAGACGAAATTCTATCTATCTATCTCTCTATCTCTCTATCTATCTATCTATCTATCTATCTATCTATCTCTCTATCTATCTATCTATCTATCTATCTATCTATCTATCTATCTATCTGTCTATCTATCTATCTATCTATCTATCTATCTATCTATCT
>NW_004798214.1:264405-265659 GCF_000002075.1 Aplysia californica | reverse complement strand
GAGAAGAGAGAGAGAGAGAGAGAGAGAGAGAGAGAGAGAGAGAGAGAGAGAGAGAGAGAGAGAGAGATCACAGACGAATCTAAGTACATAATGTAAAAAGCTAGATTTCATAAAACATGCCCACACATACATCTACGCAAGTACACACGCCAAAGCACTCAATCCGGTACTCACGTACGACATCATGTCGATTCAGCGCTAAACGTTCCATAGTCGTACTGATTGTATCGACTTGCGACTGAAGTTTTGATCT
This sequence comes from Aplysia californica, assembly GCF_000002075.1. Classification (NCBI taxonomy): domain Eukaryota; kingdom Metazoa; phylum Mollusca; class Gastropoda; order Aplysiida; family Aplysiidae; genus Aplysia; species Aplysia californica. The sequence continues at coordinate 265,406 of NW_004798214.1, read as the reverse complement.
CTCGGCGTCGAACCAGCTGTGGGATTCCTTCTTCACAATGGGGAAGCTTTTGTCCAACAAGAATCCAAGGATCTGCTGAAGACTATCGAACTTCTCCTGAAGTTTTTTTACTTTTCCATCAACGAAAAGTGGGTCAGTAAGGGCCAACATGGTGGGCAAGACATCCACGCTATTTGCAAGACCCTCAGGGGCATCGGAGTTCAGATGTGAGGGAAACTGTTTCACAAAATTGTTAAGAAAGTCGTGGAATGTCTTGTAGATCGCCATCAACTCCTGCATGCCTGTGAAATGTGAAACGGTATAGGTTGAACGCACCTATCAACACTATAAGGTTATTCAAGAGGCTGGACCTCCGAGTTTAATGTCCAACTGCGAAAGGACCTAGCCAAAAAGGACATTCGTATTAAGTGCCTTTCGCAAGAACACAACGTCGAATCGAGATGACGCTCGAACCCCCGGTCCTGCAATCTCACATTTACGGGTCTGGTATCTTTGCAAGTCTGTGACAAGAAGTACAGACATGGCAAAGGAACAGTTTGAAGATAAATTATTTTTATTTTTGCTTACTCCATTGTAAGTATGTGAATGTGTTAAATGCTCATATCAACACTATTAGATTATTCAAGAGGCAAGACGTCAGAAATTAACGTTCGTCTCAAGTAGGGCCGAGCCAAAAGGGTTGAGATCCCGGCCGAAAAAAACTCCACAAACAACCCAAGTTCCAGAACGCCCAGTCTGGGATTCGAACCAGGGCCATCCACTCCGCAGTCCAACATTATACCAAGTGAGCTAACGGGGCGCCCACTCCAATATTTAACAGACAACGTGCGAAATAAATTCAGGAGACAAAAGGTAATCACTTTCATCATCAAGTTGACCCAACAAATCAGATTAGACTATTGGTTTACATATGCGAACCACAAAGGCCATCCCCCAAAAACAACAGCAACAAACAAACCAAAAACAACCTACTCCCCCTTAAAAAAAGAACCCAAGCCCCC
>NW_004798214.1:261204-264305 GCF_000002075.1 Aplysia californica | reverse complement strand
CTCAGATTTGAAGAGAACTGCACAGTTTGTGCGCGACATCGGACTGACTGTCTAGCTGCTGTCATCGAGAACGAGGAAGAAAGCTTGAAAAAAAAAATACTGCACTCTTTTTATTCTTGTTTTTCTCCCGAAGAGAGGGGTGGTTTGCGGGAGGGGGAGGGGAGAGGAGGGGGTGTTTTGGTGTCGTCTGCCCCCTTCTAGCCTATGAAACATTTATCTGTCGTATCGCTCTTCCTTGTTTTCTTTGTATGTTGCTCTCTAATCTTTGGCACTGATATGACCTATTCATGCTGTCAGTTAAACCCTTACTTAAAGTTAAACTAAACACCCCGAGGTACCTTAAACGTACGTGAGAGTATTTTTGTCGATATTTCCTAAGCATGTAATACAATACAACCGCATATTATCATTGAAAACTTTCTCTGAGTCTGAGAGTCAATTGTTATATCACAGCAAGAGTCTTGGAAATTTTGACAGACAACACACGTAATAACAAAATTCGCAATTGACTACGCTATGATTGGACTAATAACCATCAGTGAAAAGGAGTATCAGGAAGAAATATGTATTTTTTAAATGGTACAATTCAAAATTTCTAACACGGAACCTCTCAAAGACAAATAAAATTATTTTAAAAGAAGAACTTAGACGAGAATAGCAGTGGCGCCTTTTGCAACTGAGCATGAAACAGTTGAAATCACGAACTCGTACAAATATATTGGTCTCAAAATCGACAACAAATTAGGACGTAGCAAAATCACGTGAACAATAATTAATATTGTTAAAAAGGTAAATCAGAGGCTGAACTTTCTAAAGAAACTTAGGTCCTTCAATCTGAATACATCGATCCTTCAAATATTATAAATATGAAAATTGAAGAAACCGACATTTCCTCGACAGTTGAGCAATTCTTATCGATTTGTTTTTTCTTGATGGAATGGGGAGAGGGGTGCATTTAAGAACATATTTCTGTGTGGATTTTACCGAAAAACGTTAACGGAGACATCAAAAAATGTAAATTTACCGTATCTAATGACATTTAAAGCTATAAAAGTCACACAACTTCGTCGGCTATTTTCTGGTTAGTTTTAGCTCTGCCCTAGACAACTCTCACCTTTAATCGCAATTTGATCTCGACTTCTTTTCAAGTTAGATGATATTTCTTTTTCATCAAAAGCAGAATCAGTTAACAAGCTTTAAGAGAAAAATATAATAATAAAGGAAAAACAACTGACGAGCTCCTGATTCCCCATCGTGTTGTGACTGGCGAATATTCATGGTTGTATCCTATTCAGTTCTGATTGGCTTTGACAGACAGGGTCGAAGCAGTTCGCTTCCTGAATAATCTAAATTTTGTCGATTCTAGCATACAATGGCAATCAATTCAGACTAACATCTCACTGGTAGTTTTTAAATACAGACTCTTAATAAAGGGTACTATGGTAGCTTTACAATACATACTCTGAATAAAGGGTATTCTGGTAGCTTTACAATACATATATCTACTCTGAATAAAAGGTACTGCGACCATTCTCTTTGCGTGTGGATGTGAGCTATGTTCCGATGTAAGAGCCCTGGCGGTCTTATATATAATTTTTATTTATTTATTTATTAATTTTTTTATTTTTTAAATTAATTTTTTTTAAAAAATTCACACATTTCTTCTCGCGAGCGGTAAGAAAGGGCACTGATGTTCCGTGCATCTGCTTTTTTTTTTGTCCGTCTGCCGTACTTTTTACAGTACGAAGTGGCCGTTAGCTAGTCGACATACTGACCATTGTCAAACTAACAAAAAGTCCACCCCCTCTCCCCAATCGCCCGTGCCCTACGTCACAGTCACTCCGGAGCAGATGTTTTTCTTTCTGATTTCAAATAGTGTCTGTTGTAAATATTTCCACTCCGAGTACATACCGATGAATTTGACATGAGTGACCATACACGATCTGTTTCTTTTACTTCATCACCATCATTGCCTTTCTCACCCTGGATCAGGATATAGGCCACGAACAAACACTTTCCACCTTTCCCTATCCTGGGCTAGTTGCTTGATGTCACTCCATGTCTTCCTACTTTTCTGTACACCCATTTCCGTGACTCTTCTCCAGGTTCCATGTGGTCTTCCTCTTGATCTATTACCCTGTGGGTTCCAATCTAGCACTTTCCTTGTTATGCAGCTGCTTTCTTTTACTTGAAATATGATAATTAAAGACATTGGAAAGGATCGAATTGATCCAGTGGTGAGTTTATTTCCGTTTTGAAACCGTTCATTCTTGTTTCAATTAAAACTACAGCGTACGAATTACTCTCGCTCATTTTACTGGCTATGAAGTAAAGGCATTTAGGGGGGCAGGGGGGGTGTGTTGGTGTACTTTATTATGTTCGGGGGAGTGCGTGGTATAGTGGCGACAGCAATACCAACAATAATAACAACGTCCACAACACCAGCTAATAAAACAGATTCGAATAGAAATTCGGTGACAGTAGGGATGCCATCCTCATATCTGGTGCCCAGTGCCTTTTTTTTTTTCGGATGGGATTAGGTCAGGTCGGGTCGATCGCCCGACTCTCCGCCTGAAAACAAACGCGTTTGTTTTTAAGTCGGCGAGTCACGCGCGATCGGCTTGTCCCACGATAGCCGCTTTGCGCCCTTAATCTGGCTGGCAAACCGACCCAACCCGACCCGACCCGATCCCCCAATGGACACCCCGTCTTACATCTGAAAATTAGGCCTTTGAAAGGGGACAGCATGATGCAGTTGTTTGGAATCTCGCCTCAGAAACTTGAGGCAGGGCTTTGATCCTTGCTAAGTGCCACGAGATTATTTCCATCTCAATACCCCTGATTCGGTGACAATAGACGTTAAAATGCAACTGCTTTGTTAGAAATGAAACAATCATGCTGTTTCTAAAGAAGACTAAAATCAACCAGGGCCTTTTAAACTCAAGGATTCAATACTGGTTAAAACAAAGAAATTGTAATACAAATTCTAAACCATTAAAAATGAAAGAAACGTTAAAACACAAACACGCACACACACGCACGCTCACACACACGCCCAAACACACACAAACACACACACATTCACACACACACACACACAC
>NW_004798214.1:255995-257156 GCF_000002075.1 Aplysia californica | reverse complement strand
GTGGGTTTCAACGGCCCTGCCGGTGGGACCAAAAGTCACTTGTCCGGTCGGCAAGCAGAGGTCAAAGCTTCACACCTCTCAACTGCTATCCTCTCTGATAATGTCTTACTTATCCAATTACAATCAGTGCTTGTATTTCAGAAACGTTTGAACATCTCATTCGCTTCCACACTTAGCCCCACCCATCGGTGTAACAAGCACAGTCAACCAACGCCACCCCTCACTGCCATGTAACAACGATTCTAAGAACTCTTTTCTCGGCTGGCCGTACGATCAGGGAAGCAGGCATTGGTCAAACTAATAAACACCTCTGGCTTCTGGCTACTCAGGAAAGTTCCCGCGGTGGCTCGCTACTCGAGCACATTCACTGGCGCTCGTGACATTTCACACCCACACCCCACCCGACCATCTGCCCTGCATCGCTCAGGGCTCATTTATGGGGATGGAAGAGGCTAGCCGTACTTAAAACGGCTAGACGGCTGGGCTAGCCGTACTTATATTATGATGACTGGACTGACAAACAGCAAAAGAAAATGTCTATGTTTTCCATGTTTTATCCCCCTTCATCCCCGTTATCTGTTCATTAATTTTCAACCCTTCACTTTGCACCGAAGCAGGTTTGAATTCCTCGCAATTGTGACACTGAAAATCTATAAGGCTTAAATTTGGTTTGTTTGTTTGTTTGTTTTTTCTCCTTTTTTGTTGTTGTTTTTGTGGTATGTTTGTTTTGGGGTTGTTGATTTTTGTTTCATAATGTAAGCTATAGATCTACTTCTTTCAGATTAAAAACATGCTTTACTTTTGATAGAAATATTAAGCCCTGGTCAATATTTGTTTGTAACATCGGGCCATGGATAGGTAATCATTCTGTCGAAATTATCCCAGATTTCCACTCATTGAGGTAGAGAGAACTGGTTGTTTTAGCTCGGTGGACGACTCAGACAATGCTATTTTAATGCAGAAAAAAATGTAAATGGGGAAGAGGAAAGTGACCGTATAAGTATAAGCTGATGATTGTCTTGGACAAATGGCCGTCAGTAGAGCATGGTCGACTGTGTCTCTGCGTGCCTGGAGATTTGTCTGTCTGTCTATCTGTCTGTCTGTCTGTCTGTCTGTCTGTCTGTCTGTCTGTCTATCTGTCTGTCTGTCTGTCTGTCTGTC
>NW_004798214.1:250627-252236 GCF_000002075.1 Aplysia californica | reverse complement strand
GGTACAGTCGATCCTGCTCTGACAGCCACATGTATAAGACAATCACATACAAGCAACAACTTCCCATTTCCTTCCTTGCGTATTTTCTACAACATAATGGCACTGTATACGACGGTAACCTGTATGAGAGAGAGAGAGAGAGAGAGAGAGAGAGAGAGAGAGAGAGAGAGAGAGAGAGAGAGAGAGAGAGAGAGAGAGAGAGAGACCTTTCTTCTCGACACTGATTGACCATCTTAGACAGTTTCGCTAGTTCTTCCTCGACAATAGACGGTCGTCTTAGACCGTATCGACAGTTCTCTTCGACGCTAGATGGTCGTCTTAGACAATTTCGACAGTTCCCCTCAGCAGTTGGCCGTGTTAGACAGTTTTGACGGTAATTTTCTTACCTGCAAACATGCTGGGAGTGATATGCTTTCTGTTCTTTCTCCCACGTTCTCTCTGTACTATGTCGATTTGTCTGTGGAGAACAGCTGGCGAGGCCGTGTGTGGTCGTCCCTTGGGCCTAAGGATGGACAGACAAGGAAGGCTGATCGTAGCGGACAGCAGCAGGGGGATCTTCCGGGTGAACATTGATACAGGTTAGTCTTCGTCGTCCTCGTTGTCGTCGTCGTCTTCTTTATTTTCCCCCCTCTTTTTCTGCGGCTGTTCGTTCTCCCTACAACCGTAACCTTCCTCCTTCTCCTTTCCCTTCTCCTCCCCGTCCTCGTCTTCGTGCTCCTCCTCTTCCTCCTCCGCGGCTCTTCACCCCCTCCCCGACTACCCTCTTCTTTCACCTTCTCCTTCCCTCCTCCTCGTCCCCCTCGTCCTCCTTTACCTCGTTCTCCTCATCCCCCTCCCCCTCGCTCTTTCTATTTGAAAGGATTACTTTTGAGTTTCACAGTCTGAAATGAAGAAGTCCACGGTCGAATTCTAGTGCATAAACCATACTTCGCCTATCCGTAACAGAAAAAGAAAATTACAGACGAACCTGCCTTAACAGAAACGTGTATAAAACGGAAACCTGTCTTAACGGAATCTCTCCCCCCCCCGCCCCCACCCCTGATATATTCCTCTTGCTTCGATGTGAACGTGCTCTGTAGTTGAATGAGCGAGTCGGAAAAACTTGCTTCACTAACAGTCCCCGATATATTCCTCTTTAATTACCTGTATAAAACGGAAACCTGTCCAACGCGGAAACGGAAAGAAAAATCCGCTCCCTTCCGAGGTTTTCATCTTCTAAAAACGGAAAATGCTTTGCCCGCTCAGCCCTGATTTGAAACAAACCTCGCAAGTTTGGTTCCCTCGGCTCTAAACTTAACGCTATGACCATGACGCTGAGCGATGCGGATGGTCAGTGTAGGGTTGGTGTAGTGGGGGTGTGAAATTTCACGACTGCCCGTGAGAGTGCTCGAGTAGCGAACCACTACGGAAACTTTCCTGGGTAACCAGAAGCCAGAGGTGTGAAATAAGTTAAGATTGACCGATGCCTGCCGTCCTGATCGTTCAGCCAGCCCTGAAAAGAGTTGTTACAATGATGACAGTGAGAGGTGGCATTGGTGGGTGGGGCTAAGGGGGGAAGCAAAGGGGATGTTCAAACGTTTCTGATTTTAATAGGTCAAATAGTGGTCCT
>NW_004798214.1:246292-247434 GCF_000002075.1 Aplysia californica | reverse complement strand
CGAAACGTTGAACTTGTCATTAAATATTTTGGAAATACATGTACTTCCAAGTCTTAACCGTTTGACTATCTGTTGTACACAACGATGATGATGATCAATCATGATGAAGATCATCATTGTCGATGATCATATTATCATCATCGTTCTTGTTATCACTTTCCATAGTTCATTATATTCTAACGTTTCTTCCATCCGATGAAAACGGACAGGTTGCACCTGAGCGGCAACAACTTTCGCCAGGTGTCAATGTTTGCCGGTAACTTGCCAGGTCTGCCAGACAACATCCGGGCCTCAGGCCGCGGCACGTACTGGGTAGCCATGTCCCAGGCCAGGCACGGCCAGATGACGTCACTACTCGATGAATACGCCAAAGATCCACAGATGAGGCAAATGGCCGTCATGGTAAAGACAAGATAATACTTTATTACGTGGCTGTCTACTCTTGTGCTGTTGTTGTTATTGTTGTTGTTGTTGTTGTTGCTGTTGTTGTTTTAGTTGATGTTATTGTAATTGTTGTTGCTGTTGCTGCTGCTCTTGCTGTTGCTGTTGTTGTTTCTGTTGTAGCTACTGCTCATTGCTGTTATCGCTGTTAGTGCTGCTGACTGCTGCTGTTGTTGTTGCTGTTTGTTGATATTGTTGCGGCTTCTTGTCCTGGTAATGCTGATAGTTGATAAGGATAGGGATTATTGTATTCACGGGGAGCAAGTTGGAACTACGTCATATGGGATGTCTTTTCAAGTAGTAATCTAAGAGACTACACCCATCAATCTTGTTTCTTGTTTGCTTTAGTAGAGGTTTTACGGCACTCGCAACTGCATAAGGTCATGTGATGAGCGCCACCGATCTAAACAAAAACAATCAAACAAATAAAAACTAAATAAACAAACAAAAACTAACAAACAAAAAAACAACAACAAACAAACAAAACTTTAAAAAGCAGTTCTTCAGCTCGTTCCCAAGATAGGCGTGACGTAAATAACTTAGCTTTCTATTTCAAAGAATGAAGGTTTTTTATAAAAAAATATTGTTTTAATTGTTGCCGTTAATATTATGATTATCAATAGGCCTATTACTGAACTATCTTCATCGTCAGTAGTAGTAGTAGTAGTAGTAGTAGTAGTAGTAGTAGTAGTAGTAGTAGT
>NW_004798214.1:227812-244094 GCF_000002075.1 Aplysia californica | reverse complement strand
TGGGGGGTGGGGGGAAGAGACAAGTACATGGCTCTAACTCTAACTCTTTGAGCTTTGAGGACGCACATTCTAATCACCCGACAACGATAAAAGACGTGCTGTGTTTTGGGGACACTTAAAGAAAAAGAGAACATAACTTATGGAATTTAAAGAGGCAGACAACAATATTAAAGCTTGCAAATTCGTGTTTTCGATTTGTATATGATGGTTCGAATGCGCAGCAAAATATTGCCTTTCGTCTCCTTCTAATCAAACTTGGTTATAAAAAGTTTTGTCTGCTTTAACCGTTAAACTTAAAGCTAGAGTTAGCAAAATGCGCCACCAACCTTGACCTTGACCTGTACATTTTTTGGGGGGTGACAACAAAACGTTCTGCTGTTTCATACCACCCCCACCCTCTTTTTTCCCTGAATGCAGGCAGCAGAGCACGACGGCTATCTGTACCTGGGCTCTTACGACAAACCGTACGTGAGCCGGGTGGCCCTCAGCCAACCCTTCAAGGTGGACCGATTCATCAGCCGCATCAAGTCGACGTGCCGCGCCCGGAACATCAACCTGACCAACCTACGACGCGTCCTCAAGACCATGATTGCCTTAGCAGAATTCCGTCGCGCGCTTCTGGCGGCGAAACGACGCCGTGAGGAACAAGAGAAGAGAGACATGCTTTCGAACACAACCACCGCGGCGCCTGAAAACGTGACGTCCGACTTCACTTCTGACAACAGCAGCACTCCTATTACGCATACCGACTCTTCTTATACCGGCTCCACGACATCCTCCCCTACTTCTTCTTCTGGATTTACGATGTCTACATCCTCCGTCACTTCGTCTTCCACCGCCGCTGCCAGCATCGACGGATCCACGGACAGCGCGAGTTCTCCGGCGACAGTGGTGAGCACCAGTAGCACCGCCGCGCCCACCGGCCCGACCTCGACGTCTGCCACCAGCGAAACAAACGTAGAAGGAGGCGGAGAAGGCGGCGACGGCGAAGGTGGGGCTGGGGCAAGCCAGACAACTCAACAAACAACGGCAGCGACTGCGGGGAGCTCGGCATCTACAACAGCAGCAAGTTCCAGTGTCACCGAAAGCAGCACGGCTGCGGTGACGACGGGCGGTAGTACCGGTACTGTGTCATCTACAGCCGCGACCACTGCCACTGACGCCACGCAAAGCACAACGGCAGCAGCAAGCGCCTCCACCTCTACGGCGCCGTGACGTCATCACACACTTACACACCTCTAGGGTTGAAAGCTCTCTTCACCCCTTATCACCACTAGTGCTTTTTTGGCCTCTTCTTGGGCCATTTTTAAACCTGAAAAGAAAGTTATGATAGAAGCCATGCCTTTCGTATAATTGTCTGTACATTCGTATTCTGTTGTTCTTCGAACCACCTTTGCATACTTCCGTAACAGTAATAATTCCCTCCATTGTTGGCCGCGTGACGCTTAACGTTTTCAAATTAAGATATTTAGTAAGAGTTTTGCGGTACATGCAACACAATTAGGTCATGTAAATGCCGAATATTAGGTGTTACAAGTGAGTAACAAACACAAAAAAGAAGAAAAGATAAGGACGATCATGTTTGATGGACCAGGTAAACGGACACCCAACATCTACATGGATATATATATATATATATATATATATATATATATAATTATAAGCCACCTTCCCCCCTTCCTTTCCACCTTTTTCTTCTTTGACATTCCTTTCTGTCATATACATGTGTATCATTACATTGATGCCAAATACATGTGCACATGTACATGTATGTATGTGTAAGTGTAATGGATAGACTACTGAATATTCTTCTTACATACATTATAAACAGATTGAAACTTTGAATTCTTTTAGTCTAGTGGAAGAACAGGAATACTGTCTGGTATGTGTGAAAAATACATCAGCATAACACTTATGACGTTGATAATAATTTGATAATTCACAATTCATGATTTTTGTCTTGTTCATTTATTCTCATAGTCGTTTGTCCTTTTGTTTGTCTTTGATTGATTTAATTTCAATACAATCTCTGTAATGTGCGGACAGTTAAAAAAAACAAAGGTTTCATCTGAGGTACATGTATCAATCTGCATCAATTAAATTTTGTACTTGTTATCAAAATAAGTTTTTGGTCTGTTCTTGAAAATAATATTTTTTCTTTATTGTGGAATTGCTCTCTTTGAAAAATTAACGAGAGTAATGTACACATTTATTATTATAATCGATGTTCACAATAACTTAAGATTTGATTTAAACTTTATCCAATGCAGTAAAATCTGCATGAAGTGGACCTTGTTTCATTCCAGTGAATAGTGGTTGCTTTACATAGGTAGTCGCGATGTAAAACTATAAATGTGACAGAGAAGCACAGTGATGGTGTGAACTGTATGCGATTAAGTTTGTGCATAAGTTGAAGTACAATACTCAGCTGCAAGTTCGGAAGGAGCAAATGGCCTATTTCAGTTTTTTATTCTTAGTGATACTCTCTTGCAATGTACACTGTTAATATTTTAATAATGATAAACTAAATATTTGTGAAAATAAAACGTAAAATAAAATGGTAGCATAATATTCATTATATATGCATTATTTCGCATGGCATTGTGGACTGGGGTGTCTGTGGACTGTCTGCCCACCCTGAGAAGAGGCCATTCATGTTGAGGATAGGAGGGTACTAGGAGTTTTCATGAGACTGGAAAGACGTAACTGCCCTGTGACCGTGTAATTCCGGTAGGGTTCACGAATAAATTTCGCATAAATTCCTACAAGCTAAGCTTTGTGCACTTTATTGACAAATGATTATTTTCCCGACAGAGTACAGCATTTCTGGCTGCCATGTCACAGGAACGCAACAAAAGCATGCATTGACAAGATTTTCTATTCTTTAAAGAATTATAAGAAGGACACCAATTCCCATCAAGGTGAAATGAGGAAAATTTGCGTAGTCTTTCTTCTCAAAGACACAAGCCCAGGGTTGGAAACAACAATCTTAACGTTGTAATAGGAAGGGAAATCCACACTGTCCATCTTTTCTTGATAAACAAATAGTGTTGCTGATCACATGGTTTTAAACCTCTAAACTAAAATACAAATATGAATTCAATTGCCATGTCCTTTGCAACCTTTTGAATGATTCTGCGAATTCTAAGAATCAGATCGGCAGGGTGGAGAGCCCCAAAAATTCCCAAAACAATGGTTCTATTAAGTTTTGAATTCTAAATGCTTGCTAGGTAGATAAGTGTCTACTACTAACTTGCGGAGCAAAATAAGGATAAATCCCTGTACTTGTACCGCCAAAACAGTGACCAGAGTACTCTATTCCAAATCCAAGGGACCATCGATCTTACCTACTCTGTGGATCATTATGCGATTAGCCTAGCCTTTTGCATACCGTACATCTTATGCGATCAATCAGAAGCCTTCTTTCACACCAATACGTGCATTGTTGACATGCACGTAAAACTTGACATGTCTAATGTGTGCTGGGACCGGGAGAGGTCAGATGGACGACCAGCACACACATATTACTACGGCTGTTCTTGTGTGTCCTGGGAGAGGGGGCATGGGATAGGGGTTGTTGTTTTTTTTGTAAGTGTTTTAGGGCGCTCGCAACTGCATACGGTCATATGAGCGCGCGAGACGTTGGTATGAAATTTTGAATTTTGCTCGGATGGCGGCCGAAGCCTACTCCTGTCCCCAGGGTTTTATGCACCCCGCATAATTTAGCAAAATTTGATCATTCTTTTTTTTGGATTTTGCTGATTATTTTCCTTTATCATTCTCGGTTAAGATTAACAGAATCGCATAATTTCACATTATTGGGCTCAGTTTGCATAATTTCAGAATTTTTTTTAGCATAAAACCAAGGGGACAGCTATTTTTATCGATTTTACACCACAAAGGGATCTTTAATGTGCGCAACTTGCACACGTCGAGATTTTTCGCCCTTGTCCGAGAAGGCTAGGTGCAGATCTTTCCTACCGGAAGATCAGGGGTGTGGCTGAAAGACAGCAGTAAGAACCTCTATGCCACGAGAGCCCCCTGGATAGTTTTCTGGACGTGGTACAGTTTAGTTTTAGTAAAAGTTTTACGGCATTTGCAACACAATAAGGTCAAACAAGTGCCGAAGATAAGAGGTGTTACATGAGAGTAACAAACACAAAAAAGAAAGAGGGGAGATAAAGACCATAAATGTATGATAGGAAAGAAGAAGCAAACCACATCAGAGCACCTGCCAACCACCCACGTGGTACGTCAGCACAGATACATACAGATGCATCACAATCATATTCCCCCCACCTCCCCAGCCACAAAACAATAACGGGCTGGCTTAGGCATAGAACTACGTAATGAATTGTGCACTGGCCTGGTGGTCTCGTGCAGTGCTGGCCCGTGGAAATAAATGTTGCCTTCGTTACTGTAACGAACACTTCGATCCAACTAAATTGAAGGTCAGGCCAACGACTTCTTTGTTATATATCCAAGCTTCAGTGCATCTAAAATAAAGTAGTGCACCATATTATAGTACGTAATCTTTCGCTCAACACAGGTTGGATAACTGCTGGAAGGCGAACGAAGGTAATCTTTCCCTCAAGTCCTTTATCTAAAATTAAAATACTGTAGAATAATAATAATAGATAGCATTTGTATACATGTAGTGCAAATCCCCGCTCAACAGCAAGCTTTATGATGCGCTTCACAACCTATACTATTACTCCAGCAGACCTGAGAGCATTCTTAAACAAACTCAACTTTCTGGGAAGCATACAGTGCAAGCAGCCATTTATAGGCGCTAAAACATTAACATACTGACAAGATCTTTTGCTGTCTACTGTCTATGGCCGGGTACCCATTTCCACCAGGGTGAAGGGAGGAAAATTCGTGTAAAGTGCCTTTCCCAAGAACACAACGTCGGGCCCGCGGCTCGATCCCCCGACCCGGCAAACTCACGATTACGTGTCCGGTAGCCTAACCACTAGGCCACTGACGCCACAAAATACTGCGGAGACACTGACCACAAGAAGAAAAAGACAAATGGAAATAAAAGGAACCAGTAACACCATATGTAACAAAGTCATGTTCGTTTATATATAAGCAATGATTCACATACGGAGACAAAAACTGTCTCTAACTGCCGTATGAAGTACAAAACCAAGACAAAAAATTACTTGCACTGGGAATTTTGACTGGCGTTAAAGGCATTTAACAACCTGAAGAACCGAAAACAAAATCATGATCTCTCAACGACTGAACAAAAAAAAAATTGGTCGACGGTAGATCAGGACAGAGACCCTTCTGAGTCTCACATAAGACAAGCACAGAGCTCATCTGCAACAACCTCCTCTCTCACATGACAACATATTCACACTGCTCTACAGCAGTCCCACTAGCACACACCTGAATCTGCACAGCAGCAACCAAAATTCTCTTCTCCACAACACGTCCATCTGAAGGACAACACATTCACTCACAACAGACGACTCATTTTTCACAATTCATCGGTTGGGAACATTCTGTACAATATTCAATACTTGTTTACACGCTTTGGAAGTACTGAAGCTAAAAAAACAAATACAGATGGTGGTTACATCACTGGCCAGAGAACACAATATAAAAACAACCTTCATCACCATAGAGGGAAAATCGGTACTCCCAAAGAAAATTAGTAAAAACACAAATCAGCATAATCAACTTCCAGTATAAAACCGGGTCCTTCTCAAACAAAGACCGGACGTGGAGAATAATGAAGAAAACCCTACAAATAATACAGACTTAAATCTAAACCGATGCCTGTCATCCATTTTCCAAAACGAATGCTGTGAGACAAAGCGAGAAATGAACGACAGTGACAAACAGCAAGTCTGGATGTTCTTCTTCTTTGCCTTTTACAGTAGCTGGACGTTGCTTCTTCGACCTTTCGGCAATAAAACAGTGTCTCATGCCCTTTTGCCTGCCCGAGTTGTTTTGGTTCCAACCCAGATTTCTATGTCCTATTCCCATCTTCTGTTAGGTCTTCCTAATGGTACTAACAATAGTATAAAAAAAGGAAAATAACCAGCGAGTCACAAAGAAATAGACAGTGAAAAACTCAACCAGCAAAACACCAGGGGTGCCAACTGGCTACACCCCCCCCCCCCCCACCCGAACTTTCGCACCCTGCTTAAATGTTACTGAAAATTTATGGACCATACTGTTTAGTACACTTTGTATCGAGACTTTAAGTGAGTATCGGCCTAAGGTCAAGAGAAACCAGATAATTTCAGAAATTCGGAAACACAGATTTATCAGGAAATTCGGCACCTCAGATACCACATCCAGACCCAGACAAGGAAATTCTTAGGGGAACACCACAGAACAGCTCATCCCAGAAAATGCATAAAGCTAGTTTTATTCTCTTTTAAGTTAAAAAATGCACATAGACACATTATGAAATATACGCTCATAACAGTCAGTTCGGGTAGGGAAAAACTAAGATGAACAGACAGAAACAACCTAGAGAAAAAAAAAAAGAAAAGGGCCTACCAATGGTGTGCTCCAACCATTTAGCACATGATAGATAGGCTAAACAGATAAATACCAAGCTGGAAAGGCAGTAATGAACATAGCCCAGGATCATGCTTAAAGTAGAAGACATGATGTAGGGTTAATGTTCTTCACAAAATTATAAATAAGTATGTTGTCAGGGAGTAGTTTACGCATGGTCAGTACAACAACGACAACATTTGGCCAGAAAAAGACTTAAGAGAAAAGCAAAAACTAAAGATTAAAAAAAGAAGTAGTAGACCACACTGGAGCTAACAACCACTTGCATAAAAGTCAGTAAGTAAAAAGGCATTAAAAAATTTAAGGAATCAAAACAGAATCGTAACCTCTCCGCTGTAGAACCCAAAATTGGTCAACGGTAGATCAAGACAGACACTCTTCTTAGAGTCGCACACACAACACCCACAAGATGCACACACACAACCCCCCCTTTCACACGGCACACAATAATATTGCTTTCCTTGGGCTTTGCTCCGACTAGCACACACTGGACCTTGAACAGCAGTAATATTGGCGACACGTCCACCACCGCTGACACTGACAACAGCACGTTCTCTCACAACAGGCGATTCATTTTCAACAATACAGCAGCCATCAAGACAGCTGTATACATCTTGTTCAACAACAATTTCAGCACTAACATCCTTGTGATCAGTTTTGGGACATGTTTCAGCTCTATGCCCCATCCGCATAGCTCCATAACAACATCCCGCCAATACACATGAGCACTTAACAACTGATGGACACTGCCCCTTACACCAGCCACAATCTGCCATTGGCGTGTTACTGTGACCTTGACCAGAATGCTCCAGGTCACGATGTAGCCGCATCGTGCTTCGATGAGTGAATTCATTGTCAAAATCAACCCGATGACAATGACCATGACGGGACAACGCCTTATTGCCCCCTTTAAAGCCTCTCCACGGCAGTAGTGAACTTTTTTGCTGCTTATTCTCACAATGCGAACAAGTCTCAGGCGAAGGAGTGACAAACCCAGCAATACTCCTTCTATCACACGATGTCGTCGTCTGTTGCAAGACCCGTCTCTCACAATCTCTTTCCTCCTTGACTGGCGACGACGATGTAAACTTAAGTAAAACTGGAGAGCCAAGAGATGACATGCTGCTCCTTGGCGGCGATTGGTCACTCCACTTGCGCCAGCAACAGCTTTCGGTGGCAGGGCGGACACTGTCCAGGGGCACAAAGGCGTGGTCCTCCCTCAGGCTGCAGGCGATGTGGACGGTGTAGAGCTCCATGTATTGTCACAAGTCGGGGAAGCGGCTGGGGTCCTCGGTGTAGGTCTGGGGAATGCTGAACAGGCTGCTGTACAGGTCCGTCTTCCATTTAAAGCTGGTGAAGGTCACCTTTGCCGTGATGGTTGGAAACACTGGGATTTCTGAAATTAAATGTAGCAAGTGTTTTTACAATAACATCAAGGGGCTAGCTCAGGCTAGGAAAAGGTGGAAAGTGTTTGTTTGTGGCCTATACCCTGATCCAGGGTGAGAAAGGCAATGATCATGATGTTTTCATGCCCCCATTGACATAATTTAGATTATTTAGGAGGCGGGCTTCCAACCCTGCCAGTCAGGACCAAACCAGACTGAGAGGGAAGCATCCCTGCAGAAAGACCAGGATACTTGATAAAAATTTTCTCCCCACTTGGTAATCAAACTTGTGTCTCCAGCATGTAACAGTGGAGAACATAACCGCTTCACCAGACACCAGTTTTTAAAAATTAGTCCATCCCTCCAATTGTAAGTTTGATATGTGGAGAAGAATATTAACCCAGAGAAAGTCTTTCAGAGCTGATAAAAAGCAAAATCAGAGACAAGAATAACAAGACGCATTGAAAAGAAGTAGGAATTACAAATTTCAGGGAAAAGATGCAAAACAACAAAAATCAACTAGTAAAACTTTTTTTTTTTTTTTAAAAGCCTTCAATTTGCTGATCCTTCCAAATCAATGAAGAAAAGAATAAACTACTATCCAATTTAAAACTCAAACAATATACAAACAAGTAAAAATGATGTTAAGTTTACTACATCAACCCATGTCAAGGCACAAAAGATCAGACCAACAGACAACAGAAAGAAAAAATCCCACAAAGTTAAGTCACTAGATCTACGAGTTCAGGCAGGAGAATACCCTTATCTGTACAGACAGGCAAAAATCACTGGAAATGTACAACTCGTATTCTGGTGTCGGAAGACTAACTAAATAGAAAATGGTTTTTAAACATGTAAAATGCCTCCTCATACACGGGGGCAAACAACTCACCTATTCTAACTGGGAAGCCTGGAGGGAGCTTTGAGGTCATAAAATCTCTGAGCTTCTGGAACTGTTTGAAAGAAGCCACAACTTCCAGAACATCTAGCAGTCTGTGGAAGACCAAGGCAGAAATTGTTCAGATTGTTACTAAATAATCTTCATAATTTCCCCTTTGAACTTTTCATAGTCACCCGTACTTTCTTTCAATTAATAAAATTAAATGACAAATCTTCCACACAATGAACATTATGAACAGTTAGAACACTACACAAACAGCAGAGAGGATATATTGAGAATAAAGAAATTTCTTCCTATTTTTCTCTCCATCCCCCCGACTCATTCTTCCTCATGTCTGTTTTTATCTTCTATGATCAACTCATTTAAAGCTATCTAAATGTTGCATTCTCTTCATATTGTATCAAGAATTCCACCACAAAGAGGAGAATTGATGGTCATAACAACAAACTTCTAAAAATTATTTTGAAAAGAATGACTTTGCCCTTGGTAGTCTTTCCAGCCTATATATATATATATCACTGTGAAACACTTACACTTCAACAGTCATTGGGAAGTCGTCGCTCTGAAAAAAGATATAAGAGAAAAAGTAAGAAGGACAATAAATACATTTTCGGTCACAGAAACAAATGCAGCATTTCTTGAAAGAGGACAGACTCTCCACTGAGCACTGTAAACAGTTATACAAAAATATTTACTACTCACAGTAAAATAGTAAAGATGACTACTGAACAGGAATTAACACCGTAGAAACAAAAATGAAACACCTTTGTCCAAAATTCAATGAAACACAGACCGAGAAAGAGACAGTATTACAAAGACTTTAACACTCCTATGAAAATGAGCACATCTAATAAAGAAAAGATAATAGTTACCATTGCAACTGTTGCTTTGAAGGCTTTTGAGCTTTCTTTGGAGATTTTGGTTCGGCCGAGGCACGGTGGTTGGCCAGGTGGTGATGTGGCATAGTCTGTCCACGTGTAGTTGCATATTTCCGGGGGCTGAAGTGACCGCCGTCGCTCCTGCTATAGTAATTGTGTAGGACAGCAAAGAGGGGGTGGAAGAGTGAAAAAATAAAGGTACTATCAAAATATACTTTCCTTAGAAAAACGAAGAATCCCCCCTAAAAACAGGGATCCTTTTCCAGAACAATGCAAACTCAAGAATAATGTATGCATCAGATTACAAGATTCGTATTTGTAGTACAATAAAATGGCATAAAAACATTCATGTAGAGTTCGAAGAGCCTAATACTACAACTCAATTTGGAACCTGAGTGAAAAATTAACAGTCATGGAAACTGAAAGCTGACAGAAATAAGTTCGATACACTTTTTCTTTTCTTTCATATACTCTCTCTAGGGCATGTGCAAGGAGATGCGCAAGAAACTATATAAAACAATACTGGTACCAGAAAATAAATTCAAGGAACACACACTTCAAAAATCCACATTGGACTTTTGTCGCCATAAGAATCTATAGGGACGAGATGGTCATGAGCTGCCAAATCAATAATATTATCTATCAAAGATCTAGCTCCAATCTAGGGAAGCAACTCACACAGCCATTAAGTCATAAACATCACTAGAGCCTGTGATTTTCAAGGACAAATTCTAATCAAAATTGACCATCTGCAGGGAAATTCTGGAGCCCTATGTGTGAATCGTATATCAGTTTTAATATTGTCCAATTTTTGACAAAATAAAATGGTACATAAATTTGTACACCTGAATCTGACAAGGCATAAACACATACACATACAAAAAAAGCAAGCATTATGAGGGTGAACAACAACCATCAAATCAAATTTCAAAAGCTTCATTGACAGACATGTGGCACCGCATTACAGATATTTCAGCACACGGTTATTGCTTTCTACCACCTGCCTATGTCACCTGAGCAGATATATTATTAGAATAAAGGGCAAAAATTAAAGAATAAGCAACTATATTCAGCAAGGGGACTCATACCTTATTACATTACGGTATCAGCATCTGCACAGAACAGGAAGTGTAAAAAAGTCAGGATTCCACATGCGTGGATGCTCAGTAAGAACAACAACCATCAATTGTTCTTAAAATCTACCCTCAGGGACACAGGTCAACTTCTTAACTTGCATCTAGATGCACACAACAAATCCCATTATGAAACTACCATAAAACTGTCACAAACAAAACACTTTATGGAACTAAGTTCAGCACTAAAAACTCACAAACTTGAGGATGATTGGGAAGCAAACAAAGCTGAAAATAATCATATAAATGCTCAACTAAAAACTGGCAAAGTCAACGAGATCCATCACAAAATATTCTTAAGCTTAATAAATAAGACCTCAAAAGTCTCAGAGCAATAGAACCTATTCATTAGCAGTGGCATACCCCATTGGAAGCCTCGGCATTGTCCCATGAGCCCTTGACGATGTTTTCCAGGGTGGTTTTGTTTTTCTGAATGTCTTCTGCAGACAAATGCTCGCGTCTGTGAGCGAAGAAAAAAAAGGACAAAGATGTCACATGTGATGAGACAAAAATACCCACATAGACTACATAAAAGAGAGGACATGCATAGCACATTTTATCTACATGAGAATGCACATGATACAATAGACTACATGTAGATAAACTACAATGAGCCATTATATCGCAGAAAAAAAAATAATAGTCTCCATAATGAGCGGCTCTGAGAAAACCCGTCGGAAGGTGCGAGAAGCTATTCTGAGATATCGCTAAAAATAGGCCCTGAACTTCATTTTTATCGAAAACGAAATTATATGAAATTCAGAAAGATAGACCATTTCTACATCATATGTGTTAAGAAATTTGCTCAAAAGTGATTGAAAATATTTTTAAATAATTATTTTTGAGGACATATCGTCGCCGTATTACGCTGAATTCTTAGACAAACGGGGAATATTTACCAAACAGGATAGACACTTCTTTCCACGGGAACCCTCACATATTATATACCAAAAGAAAGAGAATTTTATTGTCGTTTCGGGAAAACCCAGTGCGCATGAATGTGTGAACATTACAAATAGTTCTGTGAGTTGCGCATGTTGTAGTTTCACTTCTGAAATGATATTTGTCATGAATGCAGTTTAACATCTAATGTACCATTTCCTGCCGTTCAAACCAAATATGAACTGTTCCTTGTTGACTTTAAGTTCTTTGTTCTGCTCTCGAAGTGTTTTTTTCCGAGTTTACTGTAAGTAAACTGATTGTTTTCTGTTTCCAAGTGGTCGAGCGCTTTTGTTTACATAATCTAATTGATTAAAGATGGCGGATCGATCGGCTGAGTGGCGTATTTCATCGATGTATAACTATCTCAGTCGGACTGGAATGAGACAAATCACAGACGAAAATGAATTGGATGAACTGACTATTGATTGTGAAGACAGTAGATTCTAGTTTGGAGGAGGAGACACATGATGAACCAATTATGACGACGACCGTGGCCGTGACACACCCACACACACTCCCCTGCTCATGACCATGATCTGGAATCTGGAACTTCATGAAGAAGAAGTCCTGGTTCCTGTTCAACCAATTGGCATATAACATCATCAAAGGTAAGCAAGGTTTACCATATCCGCAGTCCCAGCTTCTATACTAGTCCTTATAATTATCAGCTAGATTAATGGATCTAGCAGTGTAATAGAATTGGAGGAGCTAGATCTAGATCTAGATCGACTAGATCTATCACTATACGGTAGCTTAACTCTTGGAACGAGACCAAGTCTGTCAACGTTATTATAGACTTAGATCAAGATTGTACTAGACTAGACTAGACTAACTAGACACTTGACTAGATCTAGACTTATGACTCTTCTAGATCTGGGCTCCTATGACAATTGACACTTAACTTAAGACTCTTGATGAAAGTTACTCAAGCCTGCAGCTGTTGTTTAGATCCCTGTCGCTTACCTATCTGTATGATGAAGCAAGTCTCACTGCAGTGTGTGTTGAGATTTAGATCTAGATCTAGATGACATTATAGTGTGTTGTTTTAAACTTTATACACCAAGTCACCAGACACTATGTTGACTGTGCTTAGATCTAAGACTAAATAAATCCAGGGCCAGTTGTGTATCTCTGTAAACAGTATTTTTCTAGACGTGTGGAGATGATCCAGTGCACACTACACAGATAAATTCTTGTTGATCTCTTCAGTTTTATTTCATTGTACATACTATTTTCATTGATCTCTTAGGTGCAATTGCTGGCCCAGGACCTTCGCAGCCCCCCTCCCATGCTCCCAGTAAAGCAGATCCAGAGTCTCTGACTGCTGTGCTCTACAACAACAAAGTGAGGCTGACCAGTCCAGTATTGCTGAAGGTAATGCCTCTCTCAATGGAATTGAATAATAGACTAGGGCTACTACTACTACAATTTATATTGATGCTAACACCTGCTTTAAATTTCTTGATTCATTTACAAAGCAGAATATAATCGATCTTACATACTTTTTAGCTTTAATTATTCGACTTGAAAAGAACCATGAGAGATGCTGCACCACACTAACTTGTATTGTTGAAGGTGATGCCTCTCAATTAAATAAAATATTATAGCATTATAGTTCAGTGTGATGCTGACTCTTGCTTTAAATTTTAAAATTCCTTTACAAAGAAGAAATATCTATTCTGAATACATACTCTTTAATTATTTGACTTGAAAAGAACCAAGAAAAGAGAGATGCTGCACTATCGCAGTGATGATCTGTCACAAACTTGTCGTCACATGAAAGTGAATTTCTTATACTGAGTAGGTCCATATAAAAATACAGCGATGCAAAAAAAACAAAACAAGAGGTGACAGAATGATGGACAAAAATTCTGGCTTCTTGTTGCAACCTGTCAACTGTAAAGGGATCATGGAGCAAATTATTCTCAATTGGTGATCATTAATCACTGGTTTGTTTGAACTAATAGTGGTCATTTAAATACAGTGGTGTACAGCACTATAAATTTCATTATGCAAGCTGCACACCTTTAAATCGCTCTCTTTTAATTTCTGTATCTACAGACGAGAATGATGCCTTAGAGGTGATCTTCATAGAGAACGTGACAGTGACAGCCTTTGTGGTGCCAGAAGGTAAGGGTGTGGAGCAGACAGCTTTGCGAAGTTGAAGGGCCTGAAGTGCTTCTGCAAGCTCAATGATGGCCTGCCTTGCAACAGCCAGTTCGAATCAACTGCTTTTGACGACCTGCGTTTGTCTTTTGCTGGTATGACACGAGAGGAGCATAATATTTTTTTACGCGTTTTTACGTAATTCAATGATTTACTGTTGTAACATAAAAACAGTCATAACTTCACATAGAAGAGAGGTATTTCACTAAAATAAAAAGCAAACTGTCCACAAATGGCACCTCTATGCTGTGGTATCAGCATTATTTGCTTCTATGCGTTGTCATCATGGAAAATGTGTTCCCAAAGTAAGCAAAACTTTAAAACCTGTTTTCTCAAAATTTGACACTCGAACCCCTGTTCGCTTTAAAATGCCATAACTTTTCACAGAATGCTCCAATTGCTTTCAAATAAAGTGCAAAATGCTCGGAAAAGATGTGTCTTTTAAAATATGCAAAAAAGTTCAGTTTGAAATTTTGCACCTTGTGAAGGGTTTTCTCAGAGCCACACACATATGATGTACATAGTTAAGTTACTAGACAAAAGCAAACCAAGTTAAGAAACAATGTTAAAAGAACTGGCAAGGCAGTTCCTATGCCTGGGGTAAAACAGTGAAGCTCTATACCAAAGTTTTCGTTCTCTTTTGGTAAAAAAAAAAAATCATATCGACAAGACAGAACAAATTTCGAAAGAATGGAAGTTGTTTTTTTAAAATCCATGTTTGAACTTGAGAACCCAAAGAAGTATATTATTTGATGACATTGATGAAATATCACTAGAAGTCCTGTTAATTAATTCAAAAACTTCTCTGTAAATAATTATATAATTTTTATTTTATAATAGTGTCTTATTAATTTGTTGTAACATTAATGATTCCCTTTTTTCTTTGACATTCCCCTGCGAGAGAACAACAGTAGCTGACTGGGTGTTTTTTAATAAACAGAAAAGTTTGTAATTTGTTGTAACATTAATGATTCCCTTTTTTCTTTGACATTCCCCTGCGAGAGAACAACAGTAGCTGACTGGGTGTTTTTTAATAAACAGAAAAGTTTGTATATCATAATTAGTCAGTCAAATTTTACCTTTTCCATTTATCAACTTAGCAATGACCTCTTTCCATAGAATGGGGAGTTAAATTATCATTTGCAACATTACCCACCTTTTCTTGGACTCCAGTACAAGGTTGTTCACACAGTAAAAATGAGATCTGAAACCTCCAATAGTCTCCTGAAAGCATAAAAACATGAATATTCATTTGTAAATTTTAACAATACATCTGACTATATACCATAAAACACTAGATTGTACTCACACAGGTTCATGAAGCTTTGCATGGAGATTTCCTTACAGTTAATTTACAGTAAAAAACAAAACAATGAAGTGCACAACGATTTGCTCTTCAAATACGGTTAAACACAAAAATAAAATTGTTTTTTAAATGGCTAGCCTGCTCAGAAAATGATGGTCTGTTTTTTTTCTCGTAGAATTTCATGAGCACTTTCATGTCCACTGTTCCTTCCAGTCTGTCTACCCCGGGGTGCCTTGTGTGGAGTCCAATGATATTTTAACTTAGTTTCTTAGCAGTACAATAGTCACTGCCTAAAATTCCACTGCTTATGATCCCGATTTGCTCAAGATTCTCTTGTTTTCAGAAAAACAGAATTTTTACTACACAAAATTCACCCCTAAGATCCAGTCCTGAATTTGGCTAAAATCCAGCATTTCAGATCAAAATTTACAGAACAAAAACCTGTGCGAGCTCAACTAATCAACCAAGCAATGAAAATTTGTGATCTTTATATTTTGTATTATTGCCCGTTGTATCCCAGATTATCCACTCTTGTGAATGTGATCACAGATCTCTCACATCTAAAAAAATTAAATGCTACTTGCTACTCACAGATTTATCTTCTCTGAACAGCCAACCACTTTGAGCACGAGAAAATGTGATTTTCTTGGTTGACATTTGAGCTGCCACAATGTCACTGCTCATCAGAATATCAACTTCCTCTTCCAGTTCTATGTCTGTATCCTGAGGCAAAAGAAATAAAAAGTTCAGGGGGGATGAAAAACATGGACAGAGACTATGGTTACGCACAGAGCTGGTTGTAACGGAGTACATGTACTCCGGTACTTGTACTTACATTACAATTTTCGGTACTTTTACTGTACTCCGGTACATTTTGAGAACCTGTATTTTTACTGTACTCCGATACTTTTCATAAAAGTACTTTTGAGTATTTTAAAAGCACATTTTGAGTACTTTTGAAGCTTAATGAAAGAATAAGTGGCGGCATTTCTGATCATAATTTACGGAACAAACACCCAGGCGGGCAC
>NW_004798214.1:212234-226462 GCF_000002075.1 Aplysia californica | reverse complement strand
CTTTTACTGTACTTAAGTACATATTTTAGATTGTACTTAAATTTGTACTTAAGTACCTTTTTAAAAGTACTTTAACAGCTCTGGTTACGTATTCATAGGAGTCCTAAATGAATTCAGAGAAGACTTTAAATCAAAGACTCTCGCATATTGTGGACTACACAACAATGGAATATGAAAATAACATTGCCATATATTGTGTAGACATATTGGAACAGAATTCAATTTTTAATAAATTAAATTAAATTTAAAACAATTTAAAAAAAGACAACTACAGATCTCAGAATCAACAAATAAAAACGTTATTAAGTACTGTGCCAACAGGTAATGTAATTATTGAACTCCATAATTCTTGACATTCTCTCGAGACCAATAGTCAAACCTGTGTAAAACGGCCACCCATTGTCATGGAGAAAAGTGGCCGTATAACATAGGTGGCCATCTTAGGCAGGACTGATCAAAATGAAGAAAGTAAACCATTCTCTTCTGAAGTCCAAACCAGGGCTGGTTCAGGTTTAGGACTGCTGTAGGGCGAATTCAAAAGGGTTTTTTGTTTTCTTTTGAAAAGGGGAGGGGGGTAAGAAAAGGCTTTTCTCTTGTTGTGGCTTTGTTTTTGGTTAGCTTTTTGGTAGCTGATTTTGTGCAAGGATAAAGTAAAGAATGTAAGACGATGAAGACCGAGTGTCACGGTAAAACAAACACTGGGTCGCCACCAATCGGAGAACGAGCAACGCTTCTGTCGCAAGCTCACGTTACCGTCCATTGTTACTTTCTTACAGATTAGGTAAAAAAACAGTCACCAGTCACTTCACGTACAATTTGCATGAGTTGTGGGCGGGGCTTATAGTTTATGACGGACACACACTTCCCTCCAGAGCAGTTGAAAATGTATTGTTACCCATTGGTCAACTTGGGTAAACATTCATTAGGGGGCTAACAATAATGACAGGTGAATGGATTATGAAGGCCTGTCCACAGCATCAGAGGCAAACTTAGAATTTATGACAGAGCATTGGGCGATTGTAGAGACCACGTCTGGCCGCCTGAGGCAGGTAAATTTGGCTCTGGGTAGATAAATACGGCCGCGTTGGACAGGTGATCGTTTTACACAGTTAAATTATATAGAAAAAAACACAAGGGGGGAATGGAAAGTGGCTGTCTGTTCAGGTGGCCGTCATAGCAGGTTCGACTGTATTATATAAGGTTTCCCTGATCCCAACCACCGAAGCCACCACATATTTTCTTTCTCCAACTATGCCAGCTTTTTTAGCTGTCAAAATCTCTTGTCGTTGAAACTGACCAGATACCATGGTGTAAATATAAATGAATCATCGTTCAAACCTGTGATTGAGTATCTAATTCAAAGAACACTGGGCATGGCTGCTAAGTGAAGTCCAAGATCATACCTCATATCTGACTCTCTGGAACACTTTTGCTTTGTTATCAAGCACAGTCAAACTGTTTCTGGGCTCAGCTTCACCATTGAACATGAAAGTAATATCGCCTCTCTCCCATCTCATCTCTGTAAAATCCACTAATGTAGTGTCTAGTCTGAAAAAGGAGAAAGAACAAGGAAAAAACAAACATTCACATCTTCATTAAGTACAATGAAACAAACGCACATCAAATTTATCAAAATACAATCTATATGAAAACATTTTGAGGGGGACAAGCAAGTTTTACTGACAGCTTTACATTTAAAAAAAAAAAAAAAAACCCAAAACCCCCAACTTTTTCCTTTATAAATCTTTACACCGAGAAGCATAACCAAACTATATTCAATCTGCTACCAATAAATGAACGAAACTTTTTCCAACATCCATGCTTCAGGTGAAAAAATCCCTTTCCCCATATACCAAAACGAAACGAGATGACATGAAGCACTTGTATAATTGTAGAAATTTTTGTATAAAAAGCAAGAAAAAGGAAAACACATACGGAAAACGATAATGTGAAATACACACAAAATCACCCCAACCAACTCCCTCCATAAAACACAGGACAGTGAATAGTAATGAGGCAGCCTGATTTCTGACAGTAATGTTATACTCTCAAATATAATAAGATATCTCTTACCGTATTCGCGATCCTTTCTTTCGTATCCTACAAATATCAGATGGTAAAATACTTGATACCAAGGGCACTGAAAGTAAACATTGGACAAAAATTCAATAAACCTGTTGCTTTTTTTTTTTTACTGTGACCTTTGAAATAAAAAATAACTTTATTACATATTTTTTTTACAGAAGGCTAAAAAAGTACACTTGTGGCAACCTTTTCCAATGGACTATTCTACCAACACTTTACTTTCTGACATACTTTTGACATGAAAATATCAGCCTAAAACTTTAATTCGCTTTTTATGAGACCTGAAGACTCTTTTTTAAGCATTGTGATGATGAAATACTACTTGAGCATTTGCCAATAGGTGGGGGTTTCTTCATAGACCTTACAAAATCCTTTCCTGTTCCAATAAAAATGGTGCTACAGCTTTGAAATTTGTTTATGTTGTGCTTAATGTGATGTTTCAGCTACGGGAGCAGAGAAATAGAAGTCGGGCCATCAGAAGAAATCTTACAAATATTTTTAGCTCTGAAATCGATGTATTTTTAGAATGCAGAACGTGACGCGTCGAGTTCGTACTTTTTCTGACGTTAAGTTCAACAAAGAAATAATTGCTGAGAAACTTGTCCTTCTTCACTTTTACTACTATAACTACATTATTTGTGGTGCTATATCAGGAATAATGATATCTGTAGCTCTTTTTTCTTTGTGAGACTTCCAGATTTCCATTTTCGAGCATAACTTGTGTAATCATTTCGCATGGACTTCGATTCCCTGTGACTTCGTTTCTATCAGCCATTTTGGGGCCCTGGAACCAGCTTAATATTGTTTAATGTTTTCTCTCTTCCCTGACTGATTCCGAGGCTGTGATCGTGCGCAATTTTGCAGTAAACGGAAATCCCGTGACGCCTTGAGCTCTGTCATAATTTGTTATGCTTAAAAGAACCAATCAGAAAACGAGAAATAATAGGGGTGGAGGAACATGCATTGTTCCTGTCGATCCATTCAAAGCGTATTGTTGTGCGATGCTAGACGGGGAGAAGAATAACGATGGAGGAGACGAATTCATTTAAGTTTTCTCATGACGTCATCAAATCTTAACCTGTAATGCTGGAAAAAAGCTCTTATTTATGTTTAAAAAATGTTTCCCCCCATTTAATTAAAGTTAAACCAAGTAGTGATTAACATTGCACTGCGTTCTAATGGTCCAGTAGTGGTAAATCTAGATACGACCATGCGTGCTTGACTTGATGTCAACAAGAGGGAAAAATTTTATTTAAATTGATAACATGTTCGAAAATGACGACAAGCATTTATTCATTATATGTCATTGTGGTTATGTTAGAAAGATATTTGGTATTTTGCATAGAGTCATAGTAAAATGTGAATCAACTGGCATGTTTTCACTTTAACCATGCCTTATTAGTCAAACTGAATCTCTGGAATCTTTGTTTGTCAAAATTGTCAAAAAAATGAATTAAAATATGAAAATGGAAAGTTTTTCATTTCTTTCGGACATAACTATGATGACACAAATGCGAACACAAAGACATTCAGAATTTCTTTTTTCTGTGATTTAATATGCTCTTCATGCTTATGTTTGAAAAGTAAAGCAATGAGAAAACTATTAAAATAATTTTACATTTTATAACTCACTTTTCAGGGTATTTTTCATTTTGTCTCATCATGGTTATGTTCGAAAGATTTTTTATATTTTGCAGAGACTCCTAGCAAAATGTGAATAAAGTGGCATTTTTTCATCATTAACAAGCATTGTGAGTCAAATTGAATCTTCTGAATCGTTGTTTGCTCAAAATTTCATAAAAATTAAGAATGAAAACAGAATGTTTTTCATTTCTTTAACTCTTTCTCTCCGGAAAGCCGCTCCCAGCGTCTCGCGGCCGGAACCACTATGCCGGTGAGCCGTTTACAGCGGCTTGAGCACATTCCTTTTCGACGACTTCGACATCAAATTACTTTTTCGCAATTGCCGAAAACAGGTCTCTTAAACCGGCAATTCATTGTTCATTCATTAGATGAAGAACTATCATCATGCGCTTCCTTGTTGCAAATTTAACGGGAGGAGCTACCCTTGAGGACCATTTTCTATGTTTGTCGCCCGAGATCAAATCTAAGTACACATATAAGTTAGACATAGTAAAATCTCTTGATACGCAATTTCATTTTGACATAGCTAAAGCGGTTGCTATGGAAACGGCCGCCATCTTGAAAATAAACAATGGATTTCAAATCCCTAAGGCTTTCTTATTTACAGACTAAATTTGACCAAATGTGGGGAGAGTATACCTGAACCAGACCCTATCAGTGTAACAGCAAGTTTTTTTCAATAAGTGCAAAAGAAAAATAAATATGAGAATTTTCCCAAAGTATAAAAAAACTTTTAAATTTCTTTTTTCACCATTTTATATGCTCTTCATGCTTATGTTTGAAAATTCAAGCAATAAGAAAACTGTTAAAATAATTTTGTACATTAAATTTTTTTTTAATGTGTCATCATAGTTATGTCTGAAAGAATTTGACTTGATGCTATGTAACGCAAGTCACACACCTTATCATGCCATCTGTAGGTCTGAAAATACATATTTTTGTAGGAGAAGATATACATCAATAGAAAAACTCAAATAAAAACGAAATATTAAAAACTGTATCATCAACCCTTTGCGATACATTTTAGGTACCCACCTATTGGCAAAAGCTCACTTTTGTAGTCTTCACATTATTTCAATTGAACTTTTATTCTAATGATTTTTAAAAGGTGCTTTCAAGCATACATGACAATATAAACTCTTACATCATAAACCACAAATTAATATTTTTTTTAAACCCATAAAACACAGAACACTTTATTTCTTTGAGAACACCTCTTCATTGCATGAAATTGAAAGGCAAAGGGCTCAACTGGACCTTTGTGAGGACAAAGGTTGAATAAAAAAAACATCAGGTACTTTGAGGGGTTAGAAATCTACAGTAGCTTACCTCTGAGATTTAACACGGGAATGCAGATATAATGAAAAGTCTAAACACACATGCTACGCAATCTTACCCCAGCTTTGAAAATCCCATTTAAGCTCCATGTCAAAGTCTCCAATGTCTTTAAGAGCCTGGACAATCAGAGGGCGTCTTTGTTCTAAGGCTTCCCGGGACTGTTGTTTCAGTTTCCGTAATACCAAGAGAACTACGACAAAACAGATAAACAATCATTAACAATATAGGGAAAAGAAGTAACAATTTGCTTAAACTTACCAGTAATATCAAATAACTGTGTATCACAACTTAAATTTCATTTAAATAGGAAATTCATTATAATTCATAAGTCTGTAGTGAGAATTCACTTTAGAACAGTGCTACTGAAAAAGAAGAAAATAATTTTTGCTCACACAAAGTAATACAAAATTAAAGGTACTTCGCCCACATTTAACAAAGTAATAAGAGCATCAGTATCATGAAAAAGATAATGTATCTCCAAAGACAGAAAGAGAAATACTTGACAGATTGCTCCTGAGTTTACGATGATGACAAAGTCAAACTAATGACAGTAAATCTCGAGTCACTTTCTCTTTTTTCAAAAGGCCAGAAACTCTTCCAAATATAAAATCTCTTTAGAGATGAGTATGTGCGTGGTTGGCGGGTGCTCTGGTGTGGTTTGCTTCTTCTTTCCTATCAAACATCTATCGTCCTTATCTCCCCTTCTTTTTTATGTTCGTTACTCTCTTGTAACACCTCTAATCTTCTGGCGCTCATATGACCTTAAGCAGTTGCGAGCGCCGTAAAACCTCTAATAAAACTAAAAACTAAAGAGATGAGTATTACCAAAGTTAGTCACATATAAAAGCTAAAAATAACCAAATTACCTGTCTCATTACAAGAAATGAGACAAAAATGAGTGCTATGACCCTATTCCAACTCACTAATCTGTCGATCACCATAGCTGATGGCTTCTGCCAATGGTGTCCATCCCTGAGCATTTTTCACCTTCACCGGGGCTCCATGAGCAAGTAGCAAATGCACACATTCTGGAAAATTTGAAAAAATCATTTAAAGGAAAGAACATGAAAACTTAATGAAAACATAGACATAAAAACATAACAGACAGGACAGAGATTTGCACACCAAGCTACATTTTTTATTTTTTTCATTACAACTGCAAGATATTAAAGTAAGGAGGAATGTACATAATAACACAAGAAGAATGTTGGGTACGGTCACATGGTGCTCCCCTGTCCACTGGAGGTCAAGAGTTGGATTGATCCCCACCAACGTTAGTTTTTTTCCTCATGTTTGCTACACACCCCCATTCCAGGGTGAGTAGGGTACAGTTTACCTAGAACATTAAATATCCCAAGGCCGTTCTAAAATAAAAAACAGTAGGTGGGTAGGCCCTTCACTTCACTCTCAGGGCAAACTTCGTAAGAAACAAACTTCAAACCCAAAACTGAAGTCACTCTGGTCATTACAAATATAGTAGTACATTTGAAAAACGGAATGTAGCTCTCTGTCAAGCAAGAGATGATTCTACATTCTAGGTTAGCTTTTACATTAAGTAAGAGTTTTATGGCACTTGCAACATAATAAGAAGGTCATATAAGTGCCAAAGATTAGAGGTGTTACAAGCGAGTAACAAACACAAAAAAAAAAGGAGGAGAGATACGGATGATACATGTTTGACAGGAGAAAGAAGAGCAAACCACACCAGAGCACCCTCCAACCACCCACACATTCTGTTAAATAAAAGGGCTTTGTACTTTAAAATTATTCTTGTACTACTAATCTTATAATCACTTACTCCCTGACCTCCAGCAGGGGTAGGAGACGAGACAAAGAAAGACTAAAACAACTATCAACTTCCCTACATACTATCAAAAAGATGTCAAATATATACTTATTGTATTTTTTATACGTATGTATCTTTATAACTCCAGCACATAATCACAGGTATATCTTAGTTTATAAAAAGCATAAAAACAAATCTGACTGACTTTCATTTAAGAGACACCTAATTACCTTTATGCCCAAGCATGACTGCAAGGTGTAGAGGAGTATTTCCTGTAGAAAAAATACAAAACATAAAAGAATAATTGTTTAATGCACTCAAAATGAAGCTAAAAAAAGAAGTGGATTTATATAAGAAACATTTGAGGTGAAGCTTAATACATAAAACCCTGAGTTTTTTTAATACCTCCCTAGAATCCTGAATGAAATAGAGATAACAGAAACAATCAGGTTGTTTCATTATCTTATTAACTGTGTCTTTATTAATTGTCAGATTTTACTTAAATTTGAATATGTTATATAATATGTATAGTACATATATGAATGCACAATCTGGACAAAAGAGGAACAATTAAAAACACAGGTTTTTAAGACCAACTCTATGACTTAAAGTCTTGTGTGTGATCCTAAACACTATAGTCAAAGCATCATTAGGCCCAGCCGTAGATCTAGCCTCTGGCAGCTCTAGCGGTGATCCCCTGCCACTTTCACTATAGTAAAAATCATCATCGATGTTATGCGAAACATTGCAATTGTCTTCAAAAGTCATATCTACCGACTGGAAATCATCATCTGGGTCTGGTTCAGGATAAAAAATATTTAAAATATTGCAGCCTGATAGGCCTGGCAGTGAAAAGTCATTCAATAAAAAAGAAATTGGAAAAATTCCAAACTTTTGGTGTAAACTACTCTTATGACATTATCATGATTATCAATATTTTTTGCTCACAACAGTCATCTGGAGTTACATCCGTCTCTTTTTCCCTGATGGGTATTAAAGGGTTAAGACAAGGTGTTTTCACTTTCATATTATTACTTTAAGCATACACAGGCATTTTTAATATATATATATATATATATATATATATATATATATATATATATATATATATATATAATATATATATATATTATATATATATATATATATATATATATATATAATATATATATATATATAGTAAGTCTTTCTTATGCAGCCTAATGGCAGGAAGTGTAATAAATTATACTTATACCCAACACAATTTCGAATCACTAGAGAAAAAAAAGTTAGATAAAGCACAGCTATTTTCATAAGTTCACTATAGTATGACTTTTGTCAATTTTAGTACAGTTGTACAGAACAATATTATAGTATGATGAGGTCTGCCTAACAGCAACCCTCTTGGGAAGCAAGCTGCGGTTGCTGCTAACTGAATTTTCAAACTTTGTGTGTGTGTGTGTGTGTGTGAGTGTGTTTGTTCAGGGGAAGGGGGTGAATAAAAATACGACCGACCTCTCACCCCGGGTGAGACTTGCCAGTGTTGGCTACTCTCACCCGGTGTGAAACAAGACCGGTTTTTCCTAATTTCGGAATACTGTTTATCGATATGGATAATCAAATTGACAAAAGCAAAGAAAAAAATGACATTATAGCACAAAAGAAAGCTAATTTGGTGCAGGGCTCAAGAGGCTCCTTGACCCTTTGGTTTACTAGGGATTTAAACCCTTGTTTTAGAAACTTAAACCGTAAAAGTCAATATCTCGTAATTTTATAGTAAGATTTTTTGCTTGCAAACATTTAACTCACACGCACATTCACACAGACACACATAGAGTGACCACGACTATGATTGAATGCTAATGATTTTAATTAACTTCAGAAATAAATGAGTAATATTGACGAGAATTAGAGTTGTGTCCATTTGGAGGGGGGAACAGTGGTGGTGGTTGAGCAATTGGGTCTATCAAAAATAAAATAAAGTTGGTAAAACCAAAAGGCGTCAACTCCGATTATAATACTCCAAGAAAAATAGACCTGCCACTCTATGAAATCTTAAAGTCAGGATCTAAGTAGGGAAAAAAAATTGGGACTTGGTAAAAAAAATCGGGATCAACGACAAATCACCTAGGTCACTGCCAAGCTGACTTTTAAAAAATTCCAAGGATGTCCAATATTATAACCATGTATATTCCCTCTGCGCATACGTGTGTGGGGTGTATGTCTGTGTGTGTGTGTGTGTGTGTGTGTGTGTGTGAGCTTGCGTGTGCCTGTGTGAGTTTCATCTTTTTTAAAAATCCTGAAGTATCATGTCAAAGTCTCCTAGTCCAAGTGTTTTACACGTCCCCCCTCCCCTCGGATAAGTCCCGAAAGACGCTTCAACCAGTGTGCATAAACTTAAATTGACCCCGTCAACGATGGTCCCCGACACACGCGGAACTCACACGCCGAAGTCATGTCACATGGTGCAAACGCGCGACTGAAACAGTTTTACTGACGATCTTGATGACGGGCCTGACTAACCAAAATTCGGACAAAGCATGTTTTGGCGAAAGTAGATCTTGAGAATGTCTTAAGTTGGAAAGCCAAATCAATACTACTTCCAATCCGTTATAGTTGAAATAACACGTGTGAGCAAAGATCCAAGACAACTTTTGGTGAGTCAACTACTAAATTCAACATAGACATTTTGGAAAAAAGTTCTCCGAGTTTCTGCTGACAAAAAGTTAAGCGAGTGCTTCCCACGACAGAAAAGAAGGCAAGAGTAAGATTTTAGACAAATCTGGCGCAACAGGCGGAACAAAAAATTAAACAAAAAAATCAGGGTACACGCGATCAACATCGGGATGCTTGAGATTTAGGGCAGGGATGAGTGGCAGGTTTGGAATGATTCATTATTCTTCAGAGCCATCCCAGGGTTCACATTCCAGTCTTTCCACACTTTCGATGGCAGACAATTCAAGTTTACTAGTGTGTTATTTGTTAAAGAAGGATGGGGGTTATCTCACGGCAGGGGTAAACTCAAGGCACGACACCGGCAAATGTGAGCGACCAGAATGTGGGCAGAGCTTCTGTGCTGAAGCAAGCCTGTGTTGCTGGAAACTGTGCGCAGCTGATAAGTAGGTTTCTTCTGATACAGAAGGTGACTGTCGTGCATGTGTGTGGGTGTGTCGTCAAATCATTGACTCGGCTTTGGGATAGAGAAGGGGGGGAAATGATGCTTGCCAGACGCACACCACCTAGGGCCTACGTTTTAAAGCGTATGCAAACCCCCGAAAAGAAATAATAAAGAGTAAAGCTCATGCACAACTAAAACTTAAAGGAGGTAATCTGCTGATTACGCACATTTACACAAGTGCGTAAAGGGGAGCCCTGTTGGTGGTCTAAAAAGATGATAAGTTAGGCTAAGGCTATGTTACTTTTTGAATAGGGGTACCTCGAATAGAGCCGAACTACGCGGGTCGCCATTTTGTTTTGTCCAGAAGTTCTAGTGCTACTCTTCTTTCTCTCCCCCCCCCCCCCCCCCCCTCTCTGGCGCTTTCTCAGTAGTTCCCACCCCGCAGCCGCAATTGTTATTCGCCGGTTTTGGCCCCCTGATTTTACCATATGAGCCATTGCCAAAACGTGGGGAAAAACACACACATCTCACAATAGTGTGCATAAAATGTGATGCATTAGTATTTATTCCTCCAAAACGTATACACATGTCAAATATAGGATGTAGAACCTGCATTAGCAGTTTCAGACCCTATGTCAGCTTTATAATCTTGCGTTTGTAAATTTTGTGCCAAAAATGTCCGTTTTTTAGTGATTCCTGGAGTGTCATTTTGAGCACACCAATGCAAACTTCCAAGAATGTCAAAAATTTAGTATTTTTGGGTGTTTTTTTTTAACCTGTGCTTTGATTCTATGCTATTTGTGATCGAGAAAGGTTCACTTGCTCAAGAAATCGGTTTATTTGTTTGCAAATAAACGAATAATTCGGATCACTTGTGCGTCAGGGGTGTCGTCACGGACTAGGTGTTTCAGAAAACACCATTATTTTTCAGTAGAATCACCACAGCTGGTTAAATCTTTTTGCTTTTCGTCGTTTATTCAATAGTTCAAAAGCCGCGATGCGCGAAAGGAACATCGGGTTCCTAGATCTACGATTTCGGTCGGCTGTTTAACATTCGCCGTTAATGGCGTCACTTTGAGACGTACCGGAAGTCCGAATTTTAGCCTACTTTTGTTTTGAACGGATCATCAACAGTGCCCGGATATAATTATTTTCTTGAGTGACTTCCCTTTACCCGCTTCCCCAGAACAGCGGGAGCAACGGGGTAAAGAGAAAAACGAAAGTAGTCATTGCCGTCACCCTCCGGTTACGCACAAGAATCTTGCGTTGAATGTGACGTACTGGGCTGTTTTGCGTGTTTTTAGGCTACCCTATTGAATATTTTAGTGAAATTGTGGTGTTTACATTGGATTCCTGGAACAAGAGTGTGATGTGTGAACAAACTTCGAGAGATGGATCATTTCTGTGGTTATAGATTTAGCTTTTGAGTTTAGTGATGACGTTTGGGGTGTCGTCATGCAGCCGTACAAGACTGACCGACGTACTAGAAATTACATTGTCCTAAGAGCAAACATTATTTAAGTCATGTGTGCTCTTTTTACTCAAACAAATAGACAAACATGTCCTTGTTTATCTGTCTAACTCAAAAGTACACATTTGTTCTTTGTTGGCATGATATGCCTTTTTCCAATACATTGTGTCATTGTGTCATCATTGTTATGTAATATTTTTCATAATTGCTGATATCAATAAGTTTTCAACATATATTTCATACATGCAAGATTCATTTAGAAACAAAATACGCCTTTATTGATCTGTGTGATCTCATAGTGCAAATTTGTTCTTTGTAGGCATGATTTTACCTTTTCCCAGTATGTTTTGTCATCACTGTTATGTACGAGTACTCTTTGTCATAATTAGCAACGTAATTGTGATTGATATGACCTGGTATCTTTTTCAAAGCAAAAGAAACCTCTCTTGGGTTTTTTTAATTCTTAAAGTGCGCTTTTCTCTCTGCTTTTCTCTCTGGAGACAAGACTTTTGTCTTTTCCTGTACATTGTGTCATCAGTTATGTCATCACTGTTATGTACAGGTCAGCTCAATTGATTTTGTCACTTGTGCTTTTGCCTCATTTTAGTTTAAAAATTGTTTTACACATGTGTTTTTCTGGTACTGAGGCTTTGATAACTGTATTTGTACAGCCTTTCACTATTGTGATGTGTTGTTAATGATAATGTCCAATGTGTATCCTTTCTTGTACATAACAATGATGACATGTTCTGTGCACTGCGTCATTGTTACAAAGCTTGTCATTCATATTACCATTATGAATGGAGTTCATAGTGTACGAAGTCTTTGTTTACTAAACAAATGGAATTTAAAGTCCATAATTTGCCCTGCTGCCTGTTTTTGTCATTACTGTTACATACAAGAAATACAGTAGTTGCCAAACCAATAGACCCATATCTCCAAAACCGTACATCTCCTTGCTCTGATACTCTAGGAATATGAGCACTAAATGTCAATCTGTGACTGACAGAAAAGAGAGTCAAATTGGTAAGAAAATTTTTTTTGCACCACTGAGTCTCAAGAGAGTCTCACGTTTTGGCAATTGCTCATCATATAAATGATAATTTGATGTTTTGCAGTTGTTAGGTTTGATATCTTAGCTCGCCGCTCATCAAATGTATAGATCTAGGATGCAGATCTAGGCTCAAATAAGGGGGGTGGAAACTACCGAAAAAGCACCCTCTCTCTTTCTCACTGCCCACAGACAAAGTAAATTGAAAGTTGCACACTTGCAACACGGAAGTGGCTATTCTCATCCGGGGTGAGAATAGAAATACGATCGACCTCTCACCCTGGGTGAGACTTGCGACCGTAGGCTATTCTCACCCGGTTTGAAACAAGACCTGTTTTTCCTTATTTCGTAATACTTTCTATCGATGTGGATGATCAAATGGATAAAGGCAAATAAAAGGTTATGTTATAGCACAAAAGTAAGCTAATTTTATCGACTACAAAGATGCTATGGCTATTTCACTTTTCGAATCGAGCCGAACAACGGGGGTCGCCATTTTGTTTTGCCCGGAAGTTCTCGCAAGATCTACTCCTCCCCTCTTCTCTCTCTGTCTCTTTCTGAATACTGTCTATTGGTGTGGACGATCAAATTGACCAAAACAAAGTTAAAAAATGATGTTAAAACACAAAAGTAAATTAATTTGGTTGTCTACAAAGATGCTACGGCTATTTAACTTTTCGAATCGAGCCGAACTACGCGGGTCGCTATTTTGTTTTGACCGGAAGTTCTCGCGCTACTCCTCTCTCTCTCTCTTTCTCTCCACTGCCCACAGACAAAATTGTACGCTTTTAGTAGGCTACAGTTGTAATGGAACGTTTGTTCACGGCACAGAATTCTACAATTTTTCTGTTATTTATCACAGTGTAGAATTCTGTGGTTTAGGGTGAACGCAAAATTTGATGGCCTAGATCTAGGCTATAACGGTGAACGCGCACCGGGTGAGAATAGCCAAAAGACTCTCCTGCACTATTCTCACCCCGGGTGAGAATAGAGGTGGCCTTGCAACACAGGAGCGCTGGAACGTTTGTTCACGGTGAACGCAACACCGGTTGGTCTACGCTATCACGGTGAACGCACAAACCGGGTGAGAATAGCCAAAAGGCTCCCCTGTGCTTTTCTCACCGGGGGTGAGAATAGAGGTGGCCTAACCTAATAATATTAAGTTATAATTTTAAGTTTGATGAACGACTGCACTTTGACAGACTGCTACAGAGGCTACTGACTGCAGAAGATGAGTCATAAAGGAACGTCACTAATGAGCGAGCAATCTAATAAATCGTACATACAAACATTGAGAAAAACTAAATGATTACCATGATTGTCTCTCTGAGATACGTCACAGGTTCGTATCAATCTAGAAACCCGTTTAATGTCGCCATTGAATACTCTTTCGTGTAAGGGAAACTCAGACGACGCCATTTTGCTTATTTACGGAAGATCGCTTTGTCCCCAGATTTTTTTTCAATTGTTTGGCTTTGTACTTGAAACTTGAAAGAGTCTAAGCCCGAAAAAGCCTAGGCCTAATGTCCAATTGCAGAGAGCCGCGCACGCATAAATTGTGTGAATGGGAATTCGAAAGGGGTGTATAAAAAAATAATAAGCTCAGGTTAAATTGATTTAGTTGTGCCAGTAGTTTTTATTTAAGAAAAGATCTTTTTGTATTGTATTCTTTCCGATTGAAAGCTCATGCAAATACACATCTTCACAATGTTCAACAGTCCCCTTGCGTGTAGGCCAAGATCTACGTATTATTTTA